>NC_092862.1:108031156-108048907 GCF_032062135.1 Pyxicephalus adspersus | reverse complement strand
CGCACCCTGATTTTCCCCCCACTTTAGGGGGAAAAAAAGTGCGTCTTATGGTCCGAAAAATACGGTACTTACTATGGAATAAAATGTAATTCTACAAAATCAACAATGTGTAAATGTAGGAAATATTTTAACGCATAAAAACAGAACATACTGTCAAGATAGTTAGTGTGCAGGGGGTGTTTGCCATCAACGTCCAATCTCCTTTTAAATCGGACAAGGGAAGGTCAATCTACAGTATTAGGTATTTGAGCCTCATATGAGAGATACAGTGCTCTTATCCATCTTTGTTCTGAACTTCTTGAATCATATGCTCATTTACCTGATATGGCTTGGTCTCTTTTTATTCCTTGTAAAGCTACTTTCTCTTGCTGGCTTTCAAAGTCTTCCAGGAAAAAATAGATTGAGCGATATTATTCATAATTTGCTCTATGTTCTGTAACGATGGTTATGTAATAGCAGTAATTGTATCAACCCATCTAATGAGCCTTTCTTCCACTACCATGTATGACAGATTAATAGCCCATGAATTCATTTTCTGCTAGTTGTGCTTCACAAAAGTATTTCACTGAGCAATTAATAAACCGGTAAAGAAAATAATGCTGTTGTTTTCTTTATTAATATGATGTTAACTCCAAACATAGATGCATCTTACAGGCATCTTTTATCTTGTTCCTTCAGTAAATTCCTCTCTAATTTGTGAATGCATAGCAAAGCATTCATTACTCTCACTCGCTCTTGTGCTACTTTATTCCAGGAATTACAGTAGATTCTCTAGAAATTATTAAACACTTTCATGAAATCTATCCATTTAAATGTGAAAAATGAAGAAACTTTTCTATGTCAGGGCTTGTCAAAGAATGGAAGCACCAAGTGCTTATGTTATCCATATTATACAGCGCTTTTAAAAGTCAGTGGTAGCTAAAAAAAAGTTTAGTACATCTCTCCTTCCCAGTTTCTTTAATGTCTTTCTGATCATAAGGCCAAAACTAAAGTGTTCCTTGTGTACAACTCTTTGTTGCCCAGTCATTTGTTTGGTTTGCTTTTATTTCTTTTCTCCTTTCCTCTTCAATTGTTAAAAAAAAAATTCAAAGCCAGGTAATTCCAATCATTAGAGTACAGAAAAATATTTCATACGAATGATAACTCATAAACCTGATTTTGCCTTTATGTCCAGCAAAACATGGATGCCTCTGGCTTCCTCCATTATCCAGAAGTTCTGCCTTTTACTGTTGGATGCCAATTATGCAGATCGGTGCTTTGAGTAAAATCAAACATAAGTATTTCAGAAACTTTGGCCCTGATTTATGAAAGCTCTCCAAAGCTGGAGAGAATAAACTTTCAGAAGTGAAGCTGGGTCATCCTACAAACCTGGAATGGATCTGGTCCAGGATTCAAAACATTTGCTAGCACATAGCAAATGATTTTTAAAAATCCATTCCATGTTATCTTGATCACCCAGCTTCACTTCTGAAAGTTTATTCTCTCCTGCCTTGGAGAACTTTATTTAATTAGGGCCAATGTGTTTAGGTTTCAAGTGCTCACAAAATGTAGGTTTTCAAGGTTCTATTGTACCAGTTATTGTTGTGCCGTAAGTTTAATTCAACATTTCCATCAGCAATAAATGTAATGGAAATGTAGCTGTATTTTGATGCGTACCTTGGCATTTTTTTTAATAAAACAAAATCCTCCAACTAAGTTGTGGTCCCCCATATCAAATATTGATTGTTTTTGGGAGCTATTAACATAATCAAGAATATGCAGATATGACAAAATAAAATATTACTTATAATTGACACTTGTTTACAACATCGGATTTTAGATTAAGACTAAAAAAAAAGTTTTACAAGCAGCAGCTACACTTATGGCTGGCTTAAAGGTCATACTGTTGAACCTCAGCATTCTTTATAGAGCCTCATAGCTGCCAAGGTGTCCCCTTTAGAGCTGTCACTTTCATATTATATATCATTATTTGTAAAACTCCCAGATTGACATGTTAACCTATACAACGCTGAAGCTATGCTATTCTTTGCTGAAAGGAAACTTGAATTCCCATTTTCTTCCTGCTCAGAATATAAAACAGAGCATCACTAATTTCCACTGTTGTCACACAAATGAGTACATTTCCCCATAGCCGGTGTACACTGTAACCGATCTTATATCTAGCATTTGAACCAAAGCAATGCAGCAAACCTTTCACAGAGTTATGCCAATGAAAACTGCAAGCACATAAGATCTTTTTAATATAAACTTCTTTATTTTGGAAATACCATTTTATTTTTCCTGTTCTTCTATTCATGTACAAAGGAAATTCTACAGTTGACATTGAAAACTTAACACACTGGAACCCTGGAGGCAATGCCTAAGGGTTATAAGCATTTAATTAAGTGCAGGATTTCTATCTCAGCATTCTGAATACATAATACGCTTTGCGTTTTTGCACATATACAATAGTTGTTTAAATAACAAAGAACAATACTTTGGGAGGTATACACAAATCCTGAGATTAAGTGAACGAGAGCTTAGTTTTTATACATTGCACACATTCAGTGTGTTTTATTTATTATTGAAGGGATTTTAAGCCTGGTTGGCATTGTGATTGACAGTTAAAATGGAGGCTTGAAATATAGGCAAGCCAAACTGAATGACCCACTTTCATTTGTGCTTTATAAATATGAAAAAGTAAATGTTAATACAGACCCCTATTTAATTAGCCGTATAACATATCTTCTTTTCTTTATTAAGTGGCTGGAAACATAAAAGGCCAGTATTGAGAACACTAATTACTTTACTATCTTTTTATCATCTCTTGTTTAATATATGAATTGCTATGTCTTTTGCTATGTCAATTACTTTGTCTTTAATTAATGTTTTCTTTTTGTGTTGTTTATATTTGTAAGGTGATGGGGAAAGATGAGTTGTAAGTTCTAGGATATTTGTTTGTCAACTTAACAGTGGTTTCCAGCCCAGCAATGTCATGCAATTATTTATAAAGTGGGCACTTTGCATGATTGTGCCCATACTAAGCTTGGTATACTGTTAGTAAAATTGTAGGACACAGTTGCATGTAAACATGTAAAATGGCCTTATGCCTATCGGGGTAGTTGACATGTGGGAGTGCAAAAAATAGTAACATGCATCAACTTAGTTTGTACAGGAATGAAAGATCCTCCTAACACTAGTCAGGTGGATTTCCATCTCAGATTTATAGACTCTTAATAATAAGTGTCTTTGGTGGTAAAAAAAAAATGCTTACATTACTTTTGAGCCTATAAAGTTATCTTTGTATCAGAATGACAGCAAGGCAGTTTTAAATTGATAATACTGGGTGACTTCTAGACATCTGCCTCAATATTGTAACACAAAGAAATGGCAAAATATTTTATTAAAAGTGACAAGAGAATATAAATATGGGACACTTTAAGTAGCTATCAAAAATCAGTGCAGTGTAATAGGGCATGAATGATGCTATAGTAAAATGTTGATGATTTTACAAAAAATGAGGATTTTTTGGGATATATATTTAAATATAATGAGGGTAAACGCTCGACTTGAGACAGGAGAAACTACCATAATGAAAAGTGTCAGAGTAACATGAAAAATGACAAAAAGAAGGTCTGAATAGGTCAATCTTTTACTAAGAATTTGTGTAAGGGTCTGTGAATGTAACAGGCATACATTTACAATGTCATACTTTGTTTTCTTTTCCAGAACCATGATCACATGAATAGACCAACATAGTTCTTTGGTAGTTCAGAATAATAAGTAGAAGACTAGTTGCATCAAATCATGTTTGTATCTGGATTTTTTGTAACAATTTGTGACAGCAAGCTCAATTCACTATAATGCATGTGTTATTTGTCATAATGATGTCTATCCATTTGGTTGGTTACAGTATTTGCAGAACTTATAGGCTGTCATTGTTAAAAATAACTCTTGCGGCACATACAGATTGTTAGATTGTTTAGTGAACTGAGACTTTTATGCATTCATGAAGTTTGTATATTTAGGTGATAAAAGAAAATATGGTTGTGTGGTTATTCCTGAAATTTTATTTTTCAGATTTTCTGTTGGATTTAACTTAAATGTAGGTTACAAGAGAACTATTTCCTTGCAAGGAGCTAACATTTTCTTCTTTCTACACTTCACCTCTGGTCAATTTTCATCTGCCTTAATTTGTCGGGCTGGGATGACGTAACTCCCATGAACCTGTATTCATTTTTTCTGGCACATACAGAGAAAGCCAGGAATGCCGAGTATTCTGACAACCAAAGCCCACGCAACGCATGAGCAGCTCAGCTTTTTTGCCAGGAACCTGGAGATCAGGCAGGTAGGAGAGATTATTGTAGAAGGGACGTTGTCTATCTTTTTTTGTGATAATGACCTGTCTGATCATGTATCCTTAAAAGAGGAATTCTGGTTCCACTTTAATACGGATCTAACAGAATTGCATGGAGCCAAATAACTGGGGATCTTCTCATCAAAAATTCAACACATACATCATTCCACAGTTACAGTTGTGGTTTGTAAATTAGAAAGCTGTTTCTGCTTATTTTTGAGCAACTTTCTGCTTTTATGGCTAGATTAGGTTAAAGGAATCCTTTCCTGAGAGAAATATGCAGGCTGTCATTGTTGACCTCTGCTTCAGAATTTGCTTGATTTTCATTCTATCTATTTGTCTTCATTCCTTTGAATTAATGACCTTTAACAAGTGTAGAGATAAGGAATTCTCAGACATTCACTTGATAAATGTCTTTTTTTGTTCGGAGGTATTAAAGCCTAGACCCTTGTTTATTGTACTATAAGTGCCTATTCCTGTTTTATGTCGTGGCAACATACAGAACTTAACACCGCTATGCACCTAAGTAATAAGCTAAGGTTTAGAGATTCCTTTAACTTTAACTCAAAATCTCCACTGGCAATTTTCCCACTATTTAGTTTTACCCAATTTCTCCCACTGAACAGTATCTCTTTCTTGAACTTGTTACTGAAGTGTCAGTGCTTTTAAGATGCAGACATCACAAGTAATTTATTTTGGAATAAATAACTCTTTCTCTTGCGAACATAGTAACTAAAAAAAAAGGAAAATCCAAAATAATATTACCAAAATAGTATGTGAGGGGAAATCTTCCTATGATACCTATCCCAGTATCCTAGTATATGCTCTTGCAATTCTGCGTGTATTGCTATGTGTATCACATGTACAAATTTTTTTTTTTTTTTTTAACTATAAAGCAGCGCGGCATCTTCTTACTTCCTCTGCCAAGCTCTAGTCAGCTTACTGGACAACAATGAGCAGCAGTAACTTGATGAGAAGCTTCTTTGATTAGTGCCTGAAAACTTCTGGTTCGATCACTCTGCATTACAGCATAGCTTGATTTGCTGAATGTAAGCAATCCCACCCTTGCAGAGCATAGTGGATAAAAACAGGCTGTCTCTCACATTCTGTGTACCAGGACACCACCCTTTATGTGAACATAATGTACCACTTCCCTGCAGATGTCAGTGGACACAGGGAATGATTAGAGAAATTGGGCTTTGCTGTTGACTTTTGAGCATGAGTGCATTAAAAACAGAGCAATTTTGATTAATTATGAAGCTACTAATATGTTTACATGGTTTTGTAACAAAGTACCGTATTTTTCGGACCATTAGACGCTCCGGACTATAAGACGCACCAGGTTTTCCGCACGGGAAAACAAGAAAAAAAAAAATTCATTTGATTTCCCCTGAGATCCAGCGTGCGGCACTTGTGCCCGCCCATGAAGGCGGCGCCGATCGGCATTCATCAAATCAATCGGCGCTGCCTTCTTGGGCGGGCACAAGTGCCGCACGCTGGAACACAGGGGAACACAGAGGAGGAACACAGACATTGGCTGCTATCTGCCTCTGTCTGTGTTCCTCCTCTGTGTTTCCCTGAGATCCAGCGTGAGGCACTTGTGCCCGCCCATGAAGGCGGCGCCGATCGGCATTCATGAAATCAATCGGCGCCGCCTTCGTGGGCGGGCACAAGTGCCGCACGCTGGAACACAGGGGAACACAGAGGAGGAACACAGACATTGGCTGCTATCTGCCTCTGTCTGTGTTCCTCCTCTGTGTTTCCCTGAGATCCAGCGTGGGGCACTTGTGCCCGCCCATGAAGGCGGCGCCGATCGGCATTCATCAAAACAATCGGCGCCGCCTTCGTGGGCGGGCACAAGTGCCGCACGCTGGGACACAGGAACACAGAGGAGGACACTGGCTGCGGGGACCGGCGGGGATACAGGTAAGTAAAAAAATATGCATTCGGACCATAAGACGCACCCTGATTTTCCCCCCACTTTAGGGGGAAAAAAAGTGCGTCTTATGGTCCGAAAAATACGGTAGTTCTATTTCAAGCAGAACTAAACTAAAAGTAAAGGAATTAATCTTTGTCCTGGCGAGGAGGAAGCATTGGGCGCCGCCATATTCTGTCTTATCTTCCGTCTTCTTCTTGCTATGTCACCTGATCTCGTACTGAGCAAGTGTGAGATCGCGTGACGTCGCCACGCGAAAATTTCGAACTTCCGATGGGTCTGCGAAATTTCAGCAAACCAATTTCACGAAACCAGCGGAAGATCGAGGAAATCCATACATGAGGATTCTCAGGGCTGCATTCATTCATGCAGCCCTGGGAATCCTCCTGTTTGCGATCCCCGGCACTAGAGGTTTATTAACAATGGAGTTTCTCCATTGAGAGTTCATTTGCAGTTCAGTTCCCATGGTCACCGGGCTGATAAGTACAGCCCGTACGCATGCCTCCAATCAGCTGAGACCGCAAAGTTCCCACAGTAACAGGGCTGTACTTATCAGCCTGGTCACCGTAAGAACTGAACTGCAGATGAACTCTCCATGGAGATACTCCATGGAGAGTTCATCTGTAGTTCCACTGTGATCCCCGGGCACTAGAGGTTAATTAACCTCTAGTGCCCCCGGATCGCACTGGATTCTTAGGGCTGTATTCCTTCATGCAGTCTGGGAATCCTGTGTGAGATCCCCAGCACTAGGGGTTAAATGGGGACATGTCTCCCCATTCAAAACCTCTAGTGCTTTCTGATTGGCTTTCCTCAGCCAATTAGAGAGCACTAGAGGTTCTGAATGGGGAGACTTGTCCCCATTTAACCTCTAGTGCTGGGGATCACACACTAAGCTGATCAATAAATGCAGCTGGCGCTGCATTCATTGATCAGCACAGCCTGCAATTTTTTTTATATATATATATTTTTTTTATAAAAAATTTTCGCTTGATCGGCGAATTTACACCAGCGGTTCTCGCTTACAAATGCAGTAAGCAAGAACGTTCAAACTCGCCGCAAAATCGAGTTTTAAAAATTCGCTTGCTCATCCCTAATCAGCATCTTAGTCCCCTTGGTGGAAAAAATGCCCCTTCTGCGCATGCCCGAGATTAGGGCATGTGCAGAAGGAGCAGCCAGAGCCTCCTGGCATGCATGATGTAGGTATCCCGGGAGGCTTTGCGCTCCCATTCAGTCTTGAATTCAACAACAACATTTTTATTTTATTTAGAAGGGTTGTCTACCCTTCAATGTAAAGTAAAAATGTTGAGTTTAGGTACGCTTTAAGATAATGTGTTTTATTAATACAATTTGATTCAATTTGATCAGTCCATGTTAAACCCATAGCTTCCTTTTACAATTTTTGGACTAGCATTATACAGTATGTCCCCCTATCTATTTACCAAATTTCAAAACATAAGTATGCACAGACTGATAATGTCACAAGGAAAGTAAAATAGGTTAATGATAGATAATCTAGAAGACTATACATCAAATGCCTAACAGCCACAAAAAAACTAAAATAATATAGTACATTGTAATATTGCATTGTTCTTGTAACCTTCATACTGAGCTGTTTATCTCATACTACTGTTTGCAGCCTTGAATGTATTTTCCCGAATGGATCCCGAAGGTATCAGATAGAAAAGGACAGCTTCTTATCTAGAAAGCCACGCAAAACACACAACCTCTTTACTCCATTTCAGACGTCATCTGACATCCAAGTTACAGCCTTTGTTTCCATTTCTGAGCCAAGAAAACTGGGTCAGTTAATCCAAGTAGAAAACGTTATTTTATGGAGTTAACTCCATGTGATGAGCTGCTGCTTCTCTCACTAGAAGAAATTCCCCTGCAAGTACTTCAATAGAAGCCTCAGAAGCCAGCAAGCCTTTCCCTGAGTTTTCGTGAGTTAAAAGTCTCATTTTATCTCAGGAACTCAGGAACTAACAAGTTGCACTCTAACATCCATATTGCCCGCCCTCTAAATCATATTCATGTCTTGACTTTAAAGGATTTAATCAGAAACTTAAGGTGCTGGCAAAACTGCAAGGCAGTGGAAAGTAATCTAAATAATATATATGAGACCCAGGTCAAAAAAGGATTTGAGGCAGTTTGACCTTGAGTGACAAAAAGGCACCATTTAAGCCGACCTCCTAATTACTACTGTGGCTTGCCATTTAATAGCATGATCTTGTTTCTGCTAATTTAGAGGAGAGCCAAGTAACAGAAAAGACAACCTGTCATACAAGTGTAGGCGAGACAATGCAAATCACCTGCAGAAATGTAATAAGTGGGATACATCTGATTTTATGTTATTTTTATACTTTAGTTTCAACATTGTCCAATGTTATTCGTAGCAACCACTCCATTAATATCTCACTAATCCAGATACAAACTGACTACTACTTTTGTTTGATTGCTATACATTTTGGTACTTTTCACACTAATATTGCAATATATATATATATATATATATATATATGTATATAAATATATATATATGGATATTTAGGATTTTTTCTTGATTAAGCCTATACATATCAGAAATGATAACTGTGACACGCTGATGCTAATGAGCTCAATCTCGTATAAATTATCCCCAGGTTGCTTTAAAACTTGTTTTTCCACTTATACTTTAATGTTAATTTACAGGAGAAAAAAACAAATGGTTTTCATTTTTAGGCACTTGGGACACATTTCCACACTTAACTGTCACCCCCTTTCAATTTTGTTGGGAATATTGTGTTTGGGTCTTTGCAAAAAGCTCACAAAGTCAGCAGTGTAAAGTTAAAGGCTCTCTCCCTGTAAAACATAGTGGGCCTGATTTATTAAAGCTCACCAAGGCTGGGGAAGATACACTTTCATGAGTGAAGCTTGGTGATCCAGCAAACCTGAAAAGGATCTGGTCCAGGATTGAAAATGTTTGCTAACAAATAGCAAATGACTTTTAGGAAATCCATTCCAGGTTTGCTGGATCACCCAGCTTCACTGATAAAAGTGTATTCTCTCCAGCCTTGGAGAGCTTTATTAAATCAGGCACAGTGAGTGAGATAGCCATGGGTTATAAGGTCCACCAGATTATTAAGAAACTTTATGTTTGGTTACTTATGTTCCTCTTACAATCATGTGAAATAGTTTGTGCACCCCATGGAAATTATTTAATTTTTGAAAATATTTTTCAATAGGCAATATTAGAACTTTAGTCAAAGTTCATTAAACTGAAGGTGCTGTACTTTTTACGTCATTGCAACCATTTTCACTTTAACTTCAAGGGAAAAAAATAATGTCATGTTTGTAACTGATTGATTGAAAATTGATAATCAATAGATGCCATGAAAATCCCATCTTATGTGTGCTTTCTTCAAAAACTGATAATCGTTTGGTATTGCATAAGAAATGGCCATATTGTAGGGTTTTTGAATCCCGTAATCCTGTGATATCATTTTCACTTAAATTTTAACTTTTGGACACACACCTCACATTCTCATCAAGCATGTTTTAATGTAATGCAGAATTTATGGTTGACTCATTGGGCCTGATGTATTAAAGCTCTCAAAGGCTGGAGAGGATACACTTTAATCTTTAAAGCTGGGCGATCCAGCAATCCTGGAATGGATCTGGTCCAGGATTGAAAACATTTGCTAAATAGAAAAAAAAATAGAAAACCCATTCCAGGTTTGCTGGGGACCCAGGTTCACTGGTGAAAATGTATCCTCTCCAGCCTTGGAGAGCTTTAATAAATCAGGTTCATTGGCTGCAAGCTGTCCATTACCTGAAGCAGCAATCATATACTTTCCATCACCATTTTCACAGTTGGTATAAGTTGCTTGCAAAGGTTCCCTTCCCATGCATTTTTCATTTATGTATGTGTTTCTTATTTTGGATCAGGAACAGGATGGGAAGAGGTATGGAGGCATTTGCCCCCTCAGCGGCTCATCCCTTGTAAATTTTGGTCCTGGTCCACATAATATTGGTGTCATTGAGTCCTTGGAAGGTGACTGCATGCAGTGGTCTGCTTAGTCATGCCCCACACACAGACACAGCAACCAGCAGGAAGAACAGGAGATGCAGTTGACTTTTGCCCATCTTTTTTTTTGGTTTTCTGCTAATGAGGTCTGTGTGAGGGACAGTTAGTGAGATGACTATGGACTTTGCAAAATGCTGCAGTATGTTGGTACTATATAAATAGAAGATAATAATAATAATAACAGTTATCAGGAAAGCCATGCTGGGTGGCTTGTGTATACTGAAACCCAGTAGTAAGCAGCCTATGATGGCTTGCTGCCAGATCAGTGGGGATGAGCCACCACCTACCACATACTGCATCTCAACTATCTACCTACCACTCATCTGCTACTAGAATCTCCCCGTCACTAGGGTACCTCCTATTTTTCTGATATTTGCATATCATTGACATCAGATGTCTGTCAATTTAATATCTTCTTGTTGTTCATAATATCTGCCGGTTACTGATATCAGACTGTTATTGGTAGTATCTTTTGCCATTGGTATTATCAGCAGGACATGGTACTGATATCTGTTTGTTGTTGGTAATATCTACACGTCAAATTATGTTATCTGGGTTGCACTTTTGGCACGCTGGAAGGGCACCCGATAGTGGGCGTTTGTAGGCTGCAACATAGTATGAGGGGCACTAGAAAGCTGTGACACATTATGGAAGACAGCAAAGAGTCCTAAAACTACCGAGGGCACTAGAAATTTGTATCATATCATGTTTGTTGCATGCAGTACTACCCATGTTTAGTAACATCTACTACCACCAATCACCTTCTACTATATGTGCAAAGGCCACTTAGTTGTCTTTGCCTCCCCAAGCCAGATTGTCCCTGTTCTCCATTGTTGTGGATGCATATGCAACAACCTTTATAAGAGTTGCTTACAGATCCCATAATATACCTTTGGGGGTCTTGGAAACTTCTTTTAGCATCAGTCAGTGTTTGCGCTGTATTTGCTGAGCTGGCCAGTCCTGTATAAATTAGCAGCCATTTAAATATTTTAATAGACTGGAATGAGGAGTTTAAATAGTTCAACAACTTTATTAATTCCCTTTAGACTCTTCTCAGCTTTCCTTCTTCACAGGGCCTTAGAAAGCTCTTATGAACTTGGAATAATGACATCACAAACATTATTATCAGATAACCAGACCCTCAATATCGGAGGTTTGGAGGTTGGTATTAATGACCATATTTCTAATTTCATGGATTAGATGTGGTGGTAAATCTAGAGGTATACTTTTGTTTTGACTTTATTGCATTGATTTAAATTAATTTAAATACACCATGTAAATATTATGTGTCTTTTGTTCACATGTATTACCTTTTAAATGTAGACATTGTTTAAATGAAGATCTAATGTTTGCTTGTTCAGATCTGCTAAAAAAAAAAACCTTAACATTTTGCATGAGATGTACTTACTTTTTCACATAACTGTATTTAATAATGATAGCAGATAAAAATCTAGTAGATTTACACTACTTCATTAGCCTGGGTTGATGACCCTTCGATAGGCCATATGTACAGCCTTCTTTTGATATTAACATTTTGATGATGATCTGTCGTACCTTTGATGAAAGTGACGTCTGAGGAACAGAATGAGCCCTGGCTGTTGAGTTGTAGCCACAGATTCTGAAATGACTGACTGTCCCCGAGGACAAAATCACTCAGTCTCATAGAATGTGGTGACATTTAAGAAAGAAACACAGAGGAAAATGTCATGCTTAAAAAATTAGGTTCAAACATGCCGGCTTCTGATTTATTTTTATTACAGTCGGGATAGGAATGGTGATGGATTATCAGTCTTGGAAATGTTTGGTGCATTTTTCACTTTTTTGTTTTAATCAGAATAATCTAATTTTCTGTAGTATTGAGTGTGCGGAAAGCAAGGCTGGTGAGGCCAGATGGATGGTTTTTACTTACAAATCTCAGCAATAATCTGATGAAGCCAGCAGGAATGTAACAGATTTACCCTGGCGTGCTCTTTTATTAAAACTATTTGCAAGTGTGCAAAAGGGAACTGAAATATGGCAGTTTATGCAAAAAATAAACATTTATCTTATCTAACACAGTACAGTAAATCAAGATAATTAAGTAGTCGCTGCTTTGGTATATTCAGTGGAATCAGCATAATGACATGTTTTAAAATATGCATTTATAATATGAATATATATGGAATAATACCTTTGCATTGAATACAGCTAGTAGATTAGCTGGAAGGACTGGCATAAACAGAGAAATAGATGGGTATGGGAACATAATTTGGTATAAACGAAGTAACCCTTTTGGCTTCATCCTAAAGAAATATTCTTTGTAGCGTCAGTTAATATATATAGTAGCAGAGTGATGTTGAGGATTTATGTCCACCATTAATTGGTTTCACAAGGTCATTATTATGGTCTCTGAAATTTGCAGTGTATTGCACATATTTGCCATTAATTAGCTTTATAGGTCTTTTAATAGTATGTAAAGTTCATCTCTGAGCAATACCATCCTAGCATTGGTCTCACATCCCCTACCCTCATCCTTAATGGGATTATAGCAGATCTAAGACCAGTGGATACTCAACTGTCCCTATTCTGTTGTGGGAATCACAATCTTTTTGGCAGCTTAGCAAATTTGGACAGCTAAGATGGCGGTCAGCAGGTTAAAATATTGCAGACTTATTGCAGAAGTGACAATGTCTGTCCGTTTCTGCAATAAAGTCCAGCTTTGTTGCCGATAATGTTTTCCTTACCTTGTGAAGAAAAATACTCATCTAAATCCATAATTCATGGCCCTCGAAGGTGTTGCTTCCATTACTGTTAAATGCTTATCTACCACCGTGTCTGAGATCATCAGACCCTGCTATTCTCCATATTCTGATGTTACCTTTTGACCCACTCATCAAAGGTCCTTGTCACACATGTCTTATAGGAAGTGTGCACACCAATACTTGCCCAAAGTAGAACCCAACCAGGATGGGTTTTACTTGATTTTTTAAATCACCTTGTAGAATGCCATTTGGTTGGGCAGGGACAAGCCCTGACCTCCCTTTCCATTGGTTGGGAATCCATGCACTTTGGAACATCTAGTGATGGCATCACTGATTTTACAAAATACTTTTTCAGGAGGTATGAAGTTAGGAGTAAATGAAGAAATGTGAAATAGATAGTAGATATCTTGCAGTTCAGCTTTACTAAGACTATTCCTAACTTAAGTTATAATATATTAACTGCTGGAATTTAAATAGGTATGCTGAGAGGTAAAATAACAGATGATTACAGTTTGGGAATAAGTAACAGTTTGTCTGGAAGCATTGAACAGTGTGTATGAAAATATATATGTTTTGTAATGTGACTGGGAGTTTTGGGTTTTCAAATTCGGTTTTAGAAAAAAAAAAGGATTTACAAGAAGAGTAGTAGCAGAAGCAGACGAGCAGAAAAGTGATTCCCTGATGAATCATTTCCTCGTATCTGGAAGTCCTTGGCAGCAGTTCATAAGATTGTCCTAAATAATGTGTGTACTCGAAAAGCTGTAGAGAGCTATTGAGCTAAGTCGTTTCAGAGAAGCTGTCAGTTGGCTAATAAGGCTGCGCTCTAATCCTAAAAGCCAATAGCCTTAATGTGATAGTCATATTAATGTATAGTAAATTAGAATTAAATGTAACTAAAATCACCTAAACGGTGGCTTCAGCGTTCATTAAAACCTTCATCCTGTTGTGAGTAAGGTGCCAGCATTTCATATTATCTTGACAAACTGTAGCTACATAATTTTGCTTTTTTAGAGTTCACAAATCAAGACTAGTATGCCCATATGCGCAATTGCCTAGTTTTGTTCCTAAAAATAAATGAACATGACTAGGGGCATATGTAATGGTTTAAGTATTATAGATGTCCCTGCGTTTCAAAATTCTTTATTCTTCTAAAGGTCTGCACAACATTTGTTATATTGCATCTTACCAGTGGTTAGATTTGGTGGTTGCATTAGTTTTTGTTCTAGGCTTTTTTTTTTCTTTATGTTTACTTCTGATACTGCCATCACTTCTAGTCCTGGAGTGACAATGCTCACCCATTGCACTGTATCTATGTGCAATCAATGGTATTACCATAAGACAGAAAATACGTAAGGACTACAAAATGAATCCTCATTTCCATAACATACAGTGTTCTGTATTTCCAGAAATGAACTTGAACTTGATTTCAGTGCAACGTTCCCCAGAGAGTAAAGTATGAAGAGATCTAACAAAACAGTTTTAATGGTAACTTTACCAGTTAAGAAAAGAACAAATAAAGTTCATTGTTCGGGTTAATATACACATTACTCTGTCTATATAGATTTACTTTGTTTTATGATGACTCTCATAGCTGAGAATTAGAGGTCACGCAGTCAAATCCTTGTTACTTGCCTTACCTTGCCTTACTTTGCACTTGTATTTAAAAGGTTGATTGAGGTATTTATTTTGATAGAACAGCATTTGTGGGATCTACATCTCTCTTACCTCTGAATTTCACCTGAAGAAACATTCTCTGATACAGGTGATAGGATGGCAAAAATGTCATAATGAAGCCTAGACAGTTTGAAGCCTAATCTGGTTCTAATTACCTATGCCATCAAGACATTGTTTCCCTCACCTTGGAGAGATTTTCTCTTTTTTTTTTCCTTATCATTGAATGGTAAATGAAGGGAAATCTGCCCAAAATACATATGAACAAAAAATACTGATTTGTTGCCTATCCAAATAATAGGCAAATATTTAGCCAGATTCCTGGTATTTTACTTTCCCATGCTAAGCAGCACCAAAAGACTCTTTTGGTCCTATTTTCCCCCTTCTTCTTAAACATGAGTAAGTCAAACATTCCTGTTGCTAGGATCTCCGTAGGTGCCAACTTTAACATGGCATCAGTACCAGTGAGTTGGCACAGTAGAGTCCTAAATTTAAACCTACACAGGCCCGTACTCCAGCATATAGGCACCAATGTTTGAATTTTCTGATCATTCCAAAAGTACAGTCTTGATGAGCTGGAAAGAAAACACATCCTGCAGCACTTGCAAAGTACTATAACACCCATCAAACCCCTATACACGCTTCAAACTCCCCACTTGAAATTGGTCTGTTATAGGCATGCATTGTTGGTTGTTTATAAGTGTTTTTATCCATATTTGGGCTTTTTTTGGTTTTATAGGGTGTTGGGTATTGGGTGTTTATAGGTGTTTTCCTCTATTGTATCTGTTTTTGCCATAAACCTTGGCTTAAAATGCCTTTATAAATGCTTAAAAACTCCTAAAAAGCTGTATCTGCATTTAAAATGTATTTAAAGACAAAGGGCCTATTTATTAAAGCTTTCCAAGGCTGGAGAAAATACACTTTCACCAGTGAAGCTAGGTGATGAAGCAAACCTGGAATGGATTTCTTCTATGTTATTTGCTATTTGCTAGCAAATGCTTTGAATCCTGGACCAGATGCATCCCAAGTTTGCTGGATCACCCAGCTTCACTGGTGAAAGTGTATTCTCTCCAGCCTTGGAGAGCTTTAATAAATCAGGGCCTTAGTCTCAATGTATGGTAAGGTTTTCTTTTTACCTATACACTGCTGAGAGCTCTATATATTATTTTTATTAACCAAGCATAATTAGGTTTCTGGTTTAGAATATCAGCACGTGTAGACCCCAGAGGTATAATTTCAGATGCTTGTATAGACAACTGTTGACCAGAGTTGGGGCTCACACCTTATATCCAGTTACTGCTATTTTCTACTCTACATTACACAGTACACAGAGTGAGCTATTAGTTAACACAGCTCACACATTTGGGCTTAGTAGCCAGTGTCTGAAGTGTATTCATCTCTCTTGCAGCAGTCAGAAATGACAGAAACAAGAAGAAGAAAGAGCCATCGAAACAGGAGTGCACAGAGAACTACGAGATGACAGCCGAGCTCGATGACCTGACAGAGAAAATCAGAAAAGCGCATCAAGAAACCTTCCCCTCCCTGTGTCAGCTGGGGAAATACACTACGGTAGGTTTTGCCTGCTAATGATTTGGAACCGTTGCACACAAGACACTGTTCTCACATGTAGAATTACATTTCCTTTTCATCTATCACTAGTCATGATTTATGAATGTGACGGTAAGATTCCTGTTACTTGTTCTCTAGAAAAAAGATGAAGAAGATTTGCTCCAGAGTTTCCTCTCCTTAATACTCTGGGCATATATTCTACACAAATCAGTGCTAATTAAATATCCTGGTTTGTTAGATGTTATTACTCTTTAATACTGTTATAGTTAACACAAAGTAATACAACAAACTAACCAGAAACTTTTCATGGGTGTTGAAGTTGGGTCAAGCCTATGGTGGATAAACCTTTAACACATGGCCAGTGGTGTTGCTGACCTAAACAGTATTCACTGAAAGTGCTGTGGAATATGTTGACACTATATAAATACATGATAATAAAAATTGATGATAATGAAATGTCTGAACACCGGTATGTCACGTGTATTATATCAATTAGCAAGGTGATTGTTTAGGTTTGGGAACTGGGAAATAGGTAAGAAGGTTTTGGATGTGGATTGCCAGGCCAGTTTCTAATATGATAAAAAGATTTTGGTGGAGGTTGGAGAAAATTCGAGACATTTATTAAAGCGGATCCTAATCCGGAATTGCAGAAAATACATGTGATTAATTTATTATTATTATTATTATCATTAAACAGGATTTATATAGCGCCAACATATTACGCAGCGCTGTACATTAAATAGGGGTTGCAAATGACAGACTAATACATACAGTGATACAGGAGGAGAAGACCCTTCCACAAAGAGCTTACAATCTGGTAGGTAGGGGAATTTACACACAATAGGAGGGGAATATTATTTTACAATAAAATAGCCTTACCTGTCTGATTGCAATTTCTTTATTGTACTCACTGATCCTCGTTTTGGAACGCATGCTATCACCTTCACCTGATCTTATTCCTAGGGTTGAATCTTTGACCATTTTAATTAGCCAGGCTGGGATGACATAACCCCTATGCAGGCACATAGAATTTAACTCAGTCCCGGCAGCCGCAGGGGAAACTTGTTTTTTTCCCAGGTATTCCTGCATCTGGCATGCACAGCTCAGCATTTTTATGACAGATGAATACATTGATCAGGCAAGTAAGTACCGTATTTTTCGGACCATAAGACGCACTGGACCATAAGACGCACCAGTTTTTAGAGAAGGGAAATGAAGAAAAAAATATTCTGAAACAAATAGTGTCCTAAAATATTTTATGTGCATTAAAAACCAACAGCACAGTAATAAACAAATGTAATCAACCCTGTAAAGTAAACAGCAGCATTTAGAACCATTATTAACATTATTTATATTTATTTATTATATTAAAATCATAAATTATAATATAATACATAAATATAAATAATAATTTAAAACAATAATGAAATAATAG
>NC_092862.1:108028968-108030642 GCF_032062135.1 Pyxicephalus adspersus | reverse complement strand
AGAGTGACAGGAGTCACAGTCACTCTGGCCGCGCTGGACAGGAGAAAAGCCGGAGGGGGGGCTACACAGGGGGGACGGGACAGCGGCTGGGGAGGATACCGGAGAGACGGCCCGGGCACAGAGGCTACATTTAGACCATAAGAAGCAGAGACTTTTTCCCCCCACTTCTGGGGGGAAAAAAGTGCGTCTTATGGTCCGAAAAATACGGTATGTTTATTTGCATATGAGATATCACCCTTAGTTTGACTTAATTTATAAAAAAATGATACTATAAATTTAAAAAATATACTATAAATTATACACAACAGTATTGCAACCTTTTTTGCCCTTCCATACCTGCAATTCTGGACAGCGAATTATAACAGTTTTGCAAAGATTTTCAAAAGAACTAGCACTGTAGACAAGGCAGATTTATATGGAAACACGTGTACATTTAAAAAAGGGTGTTATATTCCAGCAGTGTTCTTTTAGAGTCACCCAAGAAGAAATGTAAAAATCAAGCTGAAATCTAACAGTAATCTGTTTTAAAATTGAATCTCTGCTTTTTGGCATTACCTTGCAGAGTGACATAGTTGATAAATGTCCTTCAATGTTCTTACTGGATGTCATGACCTCTCATCTTTTTCCTGCTGCTTTGGAAACAAAGGACACAGCATAAGGTTGGAGGTACTGCTTACCCCCAGGGTAGGATTAGCTCTAGAAGCATCAGACAACACTATGCCTAGAATTACTCCAAAGTGGATATATAATGTAATATAAGATAAATATGCAGGTGCTCACATTCTCCAAATCTATGTTCACAGCTAAAACACAAACAGAATTGTGCCACAGGTTTTGAGAAATTCTTAGCATCGTGGCAGACATATTTCCACATCAATGGAAACCACATCAAATACAGCGTGCAACACATTTTAGGGATGATGATGGTAATACTATACTATTAAAAAGAAAGTAAAGTGCTTTCTATGTTTCCATGAAAGCCACATTGCACAATGATTATAGGTCTGCCATGACCTCTATATTAGTATTAGGTACAGGCAGTGATCTTTATGATTAGTTTTTGCCCTCCTCACATGAGATGAAGCTTTATGATCTCTAAAGGTAAAACCTAAATATTAGCAGTAAGCAGCTGGATTGACAAAGCAGCAGCACAGTTACATTACAATACATTTCCTCTCATTGCTGATACCAATATAAATTCAGTCTTTTATACCAGTTGCATGTAAAATACATTTAAAGCCTAAAATTAACCCTAATTGTTCTTTTGTGGTTGTGGATAGAAGAGTTTTATTATTGACCCCCCAATGTAACAGACAAGCATAAGGCACAGTGAGGATCTGATTTTGGTTTTAGAAGCTTGTCCTAAATTCTCCATTTCTGCTAAATCATGTTTGTGTTTGCAACATGATATGCATTATACTACTCCTCATATCTAAGGTTTTGTATATACATATGATGTGTCACTTCCCATGCTTAGAAGTCTAGAATTGGTATGCATGCATTCACTGGCATACTGGATTGTGTGATGTCTTTTTTCTGTGTAATGTTGTGCTATAGAAAAGACTGGAATATAAGACCAAGATCTATGGGAAGCAAATCAGTAAACGTCTCTTTGGTAGTACAGGTTCTCCTCTTTCGAAGTACAGGTTCTCCTCTTTGGTAGTACAGGTTCTC
>NC_092862.1:107987231-108028346 GCF_032062135.1 Pyxicephalus adspersus | reverse complement strand
ACAGGTTCTCCTCTTTGGTAGCACAGGTTCTTCTCTTTGGTAGTACAGGTTCTCCTCTTTGATAGCACATGTTCTTCTTTTTGGTAGTACAGGTTCTCCACTTTGAAAGCATATGTTCTTCTTTTTGGTAGTACAGGTTCTCCTGCCCAAATAGTATCTATTGGTGCTGTGTCACAACTGGACAGAGAATTCTCTCTCTGCAATAGTTGGGGAGGGCGAGGCATGCCACTACTACTAGGTAAGACATCTGTTATTCGTATTTATGGGGCCTCCATTCATATTTTACATCATAGGGCCAATGAATATAGTTACTTTTCTTATTTCTCTGATGATTTATGGACCTTTTATTATCCTGAGGCATACTAAAACATAACTGCAATTTTTAATGCTGACTTTTGACAGTGCCCTGACCTGGTAGCCTGCTGTTCCTGGACCTTTTGTACTCACCCTAATGTTTGAGTGTGTGTGTCCTAGCTGTGATTGTGGTTTGGCACTATCACACACTCGCCCATTGAATGACCTCAAGGAAGAAACACTACACCCTGCCAGCTCAAGCACTGAGCAATAGATGTCGAAGATAGAGTTTGCCATTCTCATTTTGCAAGCTATAATACTCTCTGGATTGTGCTCTGATACGTAAGCATGAGGTGTAATCAAGAATTTAAAAGCTTAAATTATTCAGATAAAACGCTAGTGAAATGCCAGCACCGTGCTTGAGTTCCACTTCTTGCAATGCGGAACATTATTTTGTATAGGTAATAATTTATTTAAATAGGAAAAAAAGTGTCCTTTGAAGACATGCAGACAGTCTACAGATTTTAAATGAAGACACAGATGAGCTTGTGTAATGTAGACAATGACCGATCTTCTAGTCTTTCATTTATCATTGATAAGTGTGATTATTATATTTTCAAAGTAAGGACATATTCCTGTGATTGTTAATTCTGAGGAAGCCATGCAAATGTGACTGGAGATGTGACAATAAGAAAAGTTGCTGAGCCGAGAGAAACCTGCTCTGTGTGCCTTCCCAATTGTCGTTGCTTGCCCTTGCTTTTAGTCAAAACAATCAATGTAGACGTGCTGTTAAATAACAAGAAT
Organism: Pyxicephalus adspersus; assembly: GCF_032062135.1. Lineage (NCBI taxonomy): Eukaryota > Metazoa > Chordata > Amphibia > Anura > Pyxicephalidae > Pyxicephalus > Pyxicephalus adspersus. The sequence continues at coordinate 108,027,248 of NC_092862.1, read as the reverse complement.
TAATGTTGGGGCCAAATAAGCACTTTTCTCTTGGGACCTTCCTGTGTATTCTACATTGATGGTCTGATAAACACGGGAGAATGGAATTTTTGATTTTAACCATTAATATGACAAAGGTTAGTGTTTTAGCTGGGACACTTTACAGTTATTTAGTATTTCCTAATGTTTGTACCTTTATTACCCTAGTATAGCATGCCTAGACTGACAGTGTGTCAATTTTAGTCGGTCCTAGGAGGCCAAATATGACTGAGAGTATTTTAAAGTGGGACTAAAGTCTCACTTTGAACAATGAGATTCAGGCACATGGTTGTTGCAGAAAGGTACAGGTGATGTCCTTTCTGCAATAGCTGCTCTTGCCTGCCTGTCCAGCGCCTAGACGTCAGATTTTGTTAAGCTACACATGCAGCTCAAAGTTGGTTCAAAGGGAAACCTGGCAGTTTCTGCTTCCCTTGCACGTGAATTCCTGTGCAGGGGTTATGTCATCTTGGCCAATCAAGATGCCCTAAGATCATCTTTGAGAAGTGGCACACAGATGAGTGAATAGACCTGGGTTTAGACCTGCTGTTCCCGTGACTGTCTGTTAAGAAGTCACTCTCTATATTTAATAAAAGGGACAACATGCCATGGCATATGTTATGTCTTATGTTTATCCTCAGTGCTTTAAGGTGTTCACACTGGTGATGATCCATAAAAATATCAATTGGTTTATGTTGCACGTATGATATTTTCACTATTCAGTACAGATTGCCAGGGTCTCCTTATTAAGCACTTTCTTTTCTAATCAATGTAATAAGTTTCTAAGTTACTTGAAAACTGAACTCTAGGCAGATAAAACAAATGCAGGTATTGTTAAAAAATAAAACATGCAAACACTTGAATTTGATTTAAAGCAGAATTACATTTCCACGTTTAAATATTCACCCTGCAATCCTGACTTCCCCTGTGCTTGTCTTGCCTCTGCGTGAGCTATGCCATCCCGGCCTGGCCAGTCAAGTTGGCTAGAGATTGTATAAAAAAAATAAGAAAGTACTAAGATGGCCACACCCTGTGATGGACAGGGAAAGGTTAGTATATTGGTAATTAGTCCCACTTTAATTTCCAGTATAGCGTCGATTAAAAAAGGAAGGTTCAACAATAATGGCTAAGCATTGACAAGGAACATAGTACCAGGGAGGAGAGTACAGAGATGAGCTCATCTCCCTATTGCTACTTCTTTACTGCCCAGTAACAGACTGGAGCAGGGTGATGACCCAGCTGCTAAAATGCAGTAAAGAAAATCAGATCACTAAGCTTTCTATACTGTCTGGCATGGCTGTGTAAGTCTTTAGACTGGGTGGACAGAAATACAACTGCTTCAGTATATACTTAGCTGTTTGTCTTGAGTTAAGCTTAAGTTTGGTGATATAAGTAGAATAATTTGTGGGTTTTTATACTATTCAGTGCAGGTCTTACTAATTAAAGCCACAGTCACAAATGTCTTTAACACATTATTTATCAAAACCAGTTAACAAGACCATATCACCTAACCCTTCACACAACATTAAACCACCTAAAGCTGATCTGTGAGCAAAAATGGAATTCCAATTCAGCCAATTTTTTGGTCGAAAATATTCTCACCAAATCACCAAACCAGGTCTTTTGATGATGTCCTCCTCTTGTGATGATGTCCACCTTCTTCTTATTGCTGAGAGTAAAGAATCTGTGTTTGCATATGGTTTCTTTGTGAGAGGCAGGGCTTTTTTTCTCTTTGGACGCACCAGAGTCCTGGCACCTTTTTTCGACGGATTTTCCAATAGAAAATTACAACTCCAAAGCCCTCATAAAAGCTTTCTTTACTTGCTTTTCCTCACATACCTCTGTATGGAGTGTTCACTGGGTGAAGTGTCTGAAAAAGTATCTGGAGGGGGTTGGAGAGCGTCTGGACTCTGAAAGATTAACAAGATGTGAGTTCTGGCACCTTTTTTTCCAAAAAAAGCACTGGTGAGAGGTAAAGGTATTGTAGTCCAAATCCAGGGAGTTGCCTTGGGGGGAAACAATACTACTTCAATTTAATGAATATGTTCTCTCACCCAATGCAGGAATTGTGTTGTTAGCAGGATTATCAGTAAAAAGAAAATAGGGAAATAAAGACTGAAAAAAAAAAACTAAACTTGAACTCACCCACAAACTCTTTACGATAGCACTGACCCGCACCCCTAATATGATATCCAACACCAAATGAATACCTTTAGGAACAAACTTACCTTTACAATCCTACAGCAAGATCTACCAACATGGAGATTTCACTACTCTCTTCTTCTTTCTCCTTCTTGCCTTAATTACCTTTTGTCTCCTTTGTGGAAAAATTAACATTAAAAGTTTCTGTTGGGCAAAAGACAACCCTTTAAAATTGTCCCATCATTCCTTCTCATCCTCACCTGTCTCTTAAGAGTAATAAATATATTTTTGTGTTGGTTATTATGGTATGATACACAGAATTGATCACTGTATTAAGCCTATAATAAAACCAGTATAACTCACTATTACAGTTTATTATTTTACAAAAGGGACTTGCTATGTGAGAACATTACACTGCTATGTTCTGTGGATGTAAGGTTCAGCACCTTTATGTACCATGGATAATTCACTGAATTTAAATGTCAAATTAATTTAATATAGTCGTAGCAGAACACTAGGATGATGCAAGTAGCAGGCTTGTTGGAAAGAGTTTTCCTGACATTTATGTGAACTGCCACATTAAAAAGAAATAAAGTACGGCATGAATAACACTGAGCCAAGCCCACTTTGGCATCACAACTATAGTCTTGTGTGCACTGGGCTAGGATCCACTTAAACTTGTAGATACAACTAAAAAAAGTCAATTATCTTTTGTCTATTGATACAGAGTATACAGCCTGAGCTTATCCTGCTGACCTCCCTATTTTTTTCTGTGTATACTGCACCCTTTCCTGGAACTGAGAAATCAGACCTAATAACCCCAGTAGATAATGGAAAGAGCAGTAATTGTTCAGGGGTGAAACCTCCCTGTTAATAATGAAAGTTAACCTATTTTTTAGGTTTAACCTCTTTAACAAAAGAGTTACTTTTAGCTATATCTACCTATTTGTAGCTTAATTATAATGGTTTAGGAAGCATTTTTCAAATATTCTTTTAAACATTCAAACCCAGATACCTGCTATAGAAGCTCGGTCACCAGAGAAAATATTCCAGGTCAAACAGCAGAAGTTCCTCAGGGGTGGATCCTTACTGCTGGGCATGATTCGTGGGCAGTAATGGTTACAGTTTTTTCATCACGAACTGATTGTCACCAAACTATGTTTTTACTGAAGGGCTTAATTGTCCTGGGAGGCTGAGCTCACCTTTTAAATCAAAAAGATGCAGACTGCTGAGGTTGTAGCATTTTATCATTGAAAGACTTTTTTTTTCATTAACGCAGCTATTTATTTTAACATTCTGATAACAAAGCAATATAAAATCTCACTGATGATGTACAGATCATAGAAAAAGGCTGATAATAATGGTCCCAGTATTGCAACTTCTTCAGGCCTCAATACCTAAACCATTCTAACATCTATATAAGCAAATATACTTCTGTCGGATTTGTGTTATGCTATTTTCCTGGCAGCACTTGGGTTAGCAAAAGATGCAATAACCATCTAATAGAAATGAGGTGTATTTACATTCTCTGTCAAGTAATACCATGCAAACTAATAACCTCTCTACAAGCTGAATTACTCTGCCTAGACCCATACATCAGTAATATATGCAAAAAGACATTCCATTAAGGCTTCTAGCTTCTCTGTGACAATAGCACCTACTAAAGTGTCACAGGCCACAGCGGGCTTTTCTAAAATAAGCAAAAGCATCTATGTTATATTTCTTAATGTGCTGGAATTAGACACTGCATTACAACAACAGATTATCTGGAATATAGACATTTTCCTCTTTCCATCTCTCTTCTAGGTATGGTTATTACATTTGCATTTTGTGTGGGACACTGTGCATTATGTGTAATAGAATATGTGTCAAACTCAATGGCATGATAAAGTAATCTCATATAATACTGATGAATATTTTGTTCACACTTGCTGGTTTCATGCAATGTCTTTTTTCCAGATGGATAAACTATTGCCAAATGATTTCCTGCTGTAGGCTCTGCATTGTGTATCTCTTTACCATGCACTGTTTCTATGGACTGGATAAACTGGCTATTAAATTTAATTACAGCCCGAATGACTGCACATCTTGATTTTTCTTTCCCTTCCCTGATCTCATTTCCTCTTGATGGGCTGCATTTTGCCCAGGTCTTTCAGGATTAAATAAAATAAATCTGAAGAATGTACAGGCTCACTTACTGGGAGGAATGTCTTAACGGGCGCAGAAGCGACTGTTAACCTGCTACCCCCAGACTCTAGAAAAAGAGCATTTCAGAAGCCATTGCTTTGCATTGATAAATCTTGTGACAGAAGAGTCCTTAACCTGCACACTCTCATCACAAAGCTTTGATTTTTATCAGCTGCCATGGCTGGGGTTTTATATGATGGAAATGACAGCTTTATACGCAGTAAGGAGGGGAAAGTAATTGTTGGTGAAGCTGTTTCAAGGCATCCGTCTTGCTCTGAACTTGACATGGCAAGACCTCTACAACTACACATAGGCAAGTTTATACCTAGTGCCATCATAATCATAATAGGCCCAATATCTGGAACATTTACTCACATAGATGGATGTTTCCTATTCCAGAGCGTTAAGTGTATTTCAGCTTCTGCTGTAGTGCAAAAGTCTCCCTTAAAGATTGGAGGAAGCCTGGACTAGATGCATGCAGCACAGTTAATCACAGCTAATCACTAAGAATTAAAACCATGATAAAGCCTCAGATTTAATTAAACATACCAAATGGTTTAAGTATCACCAAGGCTGATCTTTTTTGCATAGCATAGAGATTTTTCTTTTTTCATCTGTCTTTAATTAGAGAGTTCTCCCTTTGCTTGCTGTCCCAAAGACACAAACAGTATATAAAGGGGAAATCTCTCCAAAGTAAGGGATTTGCCACTTTCAACGGCTGAGACCAAAATCGGTGTCTATATTAGATTATTTCCCTTTTTCTAATAACAGCTGTAAAATGTTTTGCTTTACCATCACCTATTTATTACCCCAATATAATTGTCACTAGGACAAATTAACACAGCAATAAAAAGAGGAAGACTTTAACCCTTTATTACACTCAATAGAAAACCTTAAAAAACAGGTTTTTAGATTTCTGCTTTCCATAAACAGTGGATATATATCTAATGAAAATTCTGTAGGTAATCAGAATGTTGAATGATCAGCTAGCATCATAGGTTTGGATTGGGCAAATCAATGGTTTGCTGAAGTGCCCACATTACAAACAGCCGTTTGTAAAATGTCTCCGCTCTCTTCCAGTTTTTATGATGAAAACAAACTTTTCTTCCCGGGCAGATAAATAGTAGGGCTGCTCATCAGCACACAATAGTGTCATCATTAAATTACCATCCACTGCATATAAGTACCATTACTTCAGTTAGCCTGTAACACTTTTTGTGAATTGGTAGCTTAACCAATGTTTAACACTTTGTTTAAACAAAAGATCCAGCTAAAATGAATTCAATGCTTATTAGCTTTTAGTTAACTGTGCTATGAATTAAAAGCTTCTGTTAATTTGTGTACCTGACTAAGGAAGCACTTTCTAGAATGAATGTACTAGTTCACACCTGGTATATACTCTTGCAAGGAATGTTTCCTAAATTAAGTTCTTATTGTTTAGGTAATTATAGCTCATTAATGAATTGTTTTTCGAAACGGCAAATTGCTGCTCAAAACATTTAGAGCTCAACTCCAAGCAGATTAAAAAACACCAAGTAATGCAGTTTTTCCATTTATTATTAAACTCCTGATGGCCTGATATCCACTGCACAGCATCACCCAGATTAGGAGAGGCAAGGTCAGCCATCTGTGCCAATCAATCTAAACACAGTGCAAATGTTCTTATAGAGCAGAGAGATAACCTTGTTAGTGTGCCGCTTCCTATTTATTGTCCAATATGCAGGATGGGTATATGTTATGGGGTGGTGGTTGGTGGTGGTTCCACAGTGTAGGTTAAGGTTGTGCTGTCTGATATGAAAATCAGAGATTTGACTGAAGATTGACTGAACACATTTCCAAAGCCGTAATGCAATTTGCATATGTGTGTTCTACCTTTGTTTTTAGCTGCCTCATAAACATCAGCGTTATATAAAAAATAGTAAACAATTCCTAATTATTTTCTTCATGACATAGCGATGCAACTATTTTCTATTGAAATGATAATTAAATTTGTTTAATGGCTCATTTGACTGAATTATATGTTAAATGATGTTTCTTAAGCTCAGTCCCACCTGTTACTTAATACGGTATGTTGGAGAAGCAGTACATTTTGTAAATAGCGTTTTTTCTCTTGCTCTGTGTATGGGTTCCCAGAATATTTTTTATGCCCCGTTAATAAATAGGGCTGTAAGCCCTCACAAATTAGTTTCTTAAGGGAAATGCTTTGCTAGCAACTCAATCACAACCACAAATATAATATTGATTTTAATGGTTGTAGAAGCTTGAGTTGTTAGTAGCAGTATCACTTGTAATCTTTTAGTTGTTTTCTAATTTATTATGTGTATGTACTCTTCATTACATCAGTTACTTGTTAATGTGCCATAACTAACTGACTGTCTGACTTCATAATTACTTGACCTAGTTAATGTCCCAACCCTAACCCCGTGTTCCCTGTCTGCTCTCATGTTTTCTTTGAAGGGGGCTATGTAGCTTTGGCAAATTTTCTGTTGTTGATGAATCATGTGTAAAAGAATATAGTTTATAACTAATTTTTAAATATATATATATATATATATATATATATCAAAAATATCTGTAATTTCTAAATACTGACCAAAAATGTGATTATATGAGACCTCCAATGTCTATTTTATGAGAAAACTAAGCAGAATTGAATAATCTTTGTTGATCTTGTTAGGTGTTCTTGCAAAGAAATACAATTGCTTAAAATATAATTTGTACACACTGTCGGTTTATGTTGTCCTAAAAAGTTAACTCAACTTGAGTAAACTAATCAGTTGACTTGAATGAGAACGGCCTCCATGATTTGTCATTGTGAAAAGGTCTATAGTTACATAACAGCTGGAGTCATAAACTGTGCCAGATATAGACTAGTAAATTGCACTATAATCATCAGGCCTATATTGAAGAGTACTATTAAGATTCAAGTGTATTTTTCAAAGTAGGAATGACGTCTTTGTAAACATCCTAATACATCTTTTCTGCAAGAATGACTTTGCTAACCTCTAAATTGTTGTCTTCTACAGAACTCCAGCGCTGATCACCGTGTTCGGCTAGACCTTGGGCTTTGGGATAAATTTAGTGAACTTGCAACAAAGTGCATTATTAAAATAGTGGAATTTGCAAAGAGGTTACCGGGATTTACCAGTTTGACTATTGCAGATCAGATCACGCTTTTAAAGGCAGCATGTCTGGATATTTTGGTGAGTGTTACAGTTTATTTTAACTTTTTTGTACATTAAGTAGAAAGTCTACAAATATCTAAGATTGGTATTTAAATAATAATGGCAAAAGTTTTCATGATTTGGCTTTCTATGTTTGCTACATAAAAAATAAACTTTAATTTAGAAACAATTTGATCAAACTTTGTTGAAGCTCAGCTATTTAACTTTAATGAAAAGTCAACTTGTTATCTTAATATTAGTAGATAGCTTTGTAATATTTTTTGGTTTATATAGATATAAATATTTCTAATTTGAGCAACAAAATTATTGTTCATTGTCAAAAGGGTTGGAATACACTTGCCTCCAGTGAGCATACTCTATTGCTTTTTTGTTCAGTGCTTGCTTCATGGAGACAAGACCGACGACATTTTTTTCACTGCATAAAAATATTTCCTGCTGCCTTCTTTTTAGTACTTGCATCAAGCAGATATGTAAATACAGAAAAGTTCTCCTTTTCTTCTTTTCCTAAGTGTAGGTATACTACTGCATTGTCTGCTATCTCATCTTTTTCCTTAGAAGCACTGTTCCTTATTTCAATTTTTTGTATAAAGCCTTCAAATTTCCTTTTTACATCCCAAGATTAGTACAGCTCTCATTGTATTTCTGGGCCGCTAGCAATGCAGCTTCCATTTACTTCCTCCCTCTTCTCCTAGCCATTCATAAAACACACAGCCCTAGATTTCCTATGAAAATCACAATTAGGGGAAAGTGCTTCTAAAGAAGGGGAGGGAGGAGCAGATGCAAAAAAGGTAAGAAGTTTCTGCCCGGTTTTCACTTTAGGCATTCACCCCAACTGGGCATGTTATACTTTTCGTCATACGTTTCAGATGTGTATAACTGCCTGCTTGATTCAGGTGGGCATGCCCTGCTGTATTTCATTTCATGTTTCCTTAATCAGATAAATCTGAAATTTTTGCTCACTTGAACAATTTACCATTTTCCCTAAGGAGACATATTTTTCTGTCTCAAGCTTTCAACTAATGGCCATCACCATCTATTTAAAATACCTTTGTGATTTTTAGAATTAGTTTTAAATGAAGCATGAGTGGTAACATAAGGTCCATGTGAATTGTTGCAATGACAAATATGCAGTAAATATATATCCTAAAACCTGTACCTGCCTTTCTCTGAGGGGTCATGTAAATATTAGTGGGCGTCTGTATTCTTGTTTATTCATGGCATGTTTATAATAAGCAGGAAAGTATGTGTATTGTAAATGTCATGTAAAGGTGAACGGTAATTGTGGAGCAATTCATTTGGACTTATTGGAATCATTTATTGCAGTGAGCAGGAATTTAGTTTAAAGTGTGTCAGTGTGTCAATACATAGTGGTTATAAGATTTGAATTTAGTGTGGCCATAGCAGCCATCATATGTTTTCTAATTACTTTGGATTAGTTTTGCTGGTGATTTTATATGTAGGGTGTATGATGTCTCTCAAGCATTTTTCATCAATACACATGCAATTTCATTCAATTGTTCAATTGTAGAGAATTATGGTCCCTGCTGGAAAGCCATTTAAGATAGATAGATAGCTATACACTTTTCAATACTTTGATTGGTCAAAACAATCCTATTCACAATCATATTTATTACCTAAGCAAAATGTTGATTGAAAATCATTCATACAAGGCACGTTCTGTTCTTTTTTATCTTATTGCAATCAAAACTCTGTGTTACAATCAATATTTCAATTAGATATAATTGTAATATAAACTGATTGAAATTCAGAATAGGTAATTGATACATCTCAAAGAATGATTTATATCAATGGCTATTATTATACCAATATATTATCCCAAAATCAAGAGAAAATCTAGTGTATGCCTAGCATTAGTAACAATGGCTATCACTGGCATTAATGGACATCTTTACAGAAATAAAAATGAAGGGAAGGTTCTAACCCTGCTCATTCCCATTAAAAAGTCATTGTTATTGGGTTTTTTTGTCTTCCCTGCAAATATATCTACTATGTACCTGTGACAAGGCGATAGGAAGTGAGAGAAAACTATTCCAACCAAAGACATCAATAAAACTGTAATAAAATGTCAACAAGGCAAGCACTTAACTTTTAAATTGAGAGGTAAACCTCAATGACCAAAGGTGGTTGGATCAGTCCTGATAAAGGGTGTGTTTGTTGTTTATAGGGGTGTATGGTCTATGCCTTTTGGGGCAAATTCAGACCATTGGCATCCTTGAGCAAAATTGGTCTGGCTACCTTTTGTCATTGACGTTTGCCTTCCAGTTGTGAAGATGAACACTTGCTATTATAAACTGATTTAATATTTAGTTTTTTGTTTTTTCTTTTCAGTTATACACCAGTACAATAAAAGCCTCTTGTTTTTTTTTTCTACTACCCAATAGATTTTTGTCCACCAATATATCTTTATTTATCAAGAATAAATTGACAGATCTTACCCTTTCCCACTTGAACAATAAATTGGCTGGGAGCACAGCAATTTCATCATCTGAAAGCAGAATTCCATCACTTTTTACTAAATGTAATAAATTAAGATAATTTATGTTTATTATCCATTGGGACACTTAAGTTCAAGTAAAAGTAAAATTGAAAAAATTTACAACCCTCTGTAGTTTGAATTTAATAATTATAATGATTAACAGCCCCTGAGGTCTCCTTTAACCCGAATAGAACATAGTAGTTGTTATTAATCACTCTTTGTGTTCAACAAAAAAAAATCAAACAAATTTTCCTCTTGAAGCATAGTAACAATGTTGTCCTCCTCTTCATCTAGAGTCTGGAGCGGTAGGGGATAGGCTCTTATGTCTGACATTGATGTATGGTATAAACAGAGGAACAGTGTAAAACTATCCTCTGTTCTGTTCAGACTGCCCCAAGGTCTTCTGTCCCTGTGAATTCATTCATACTGTACTCTCTTATCACAGCTCTTGTGTGTGTGGTCTTTCTCCACAAGTCATAACTATATATCACTGATTGCATGCCTGTCATTATTAGGCTATTAAGGATAAGTCAACGCCACCTCCCTCCTAATCTAGTACGCATGCTTTGATTTATTGGATAAACTTTTCTTTTTTTCACCCTTCTTTGCAGTCATTATGTAGAAACTGGTCAGCATTTAGATAAGAATTCTCAAACTGCCGACATGCACACCTACGTTCTAGTTTGGTCCCAGCTTATTCCGTATATGTATTCTATAATCTTTAAATGTATTTTTTTATTGCTCTAGTTTCCTTACTAATTATACCAATTTGTAAGGATTTTTTTTAAAACTTTTTAAATTTGTGGCATCTACATTAACCATAAGTGAAACAGTATATTATATGGCCATTGTTTTTGTACAATCACACTGAAAAGACCCACAAAAATCTAAAGATATATGGGCACTTATTATTAGGAAGGTACTGCACTGTAGGTTTTGTTAAATAGTGTTATCATGACGCTTGTTTGGGTTTGATTTCAGGCTTTATAGGTCATTGCCATATGTTTCCAATGCCAACTTGTTGACTATTAAAATGATCCCATTTCTAGCATAGGACAGACTGTTGATTGTGTATGGCTGCTTTTTTAAATGAGTGCAATAAATCAAAGATGTACACTGCTACTGCTAAGAAAATTCTTCACTAACTTTTGGTAGAACAATGATGGTGAACTGGAGGTGGGGTAATGTGAAGGAAATAAATCCCAAATTTGCCCAGAGTACAGGCAAGATTATAGCCAAAGAAATAGGATTACATGAACTGTAATGAGGTATTGAAATGGGTAAAGTGTCAAATATAGAAATAAGAGTTCAAAGATAATTTAGAGTAACCAGCCCAAACTTTGGGATTGAGTGCTAAATTAATAAAACCCCTAACAACAAATCTAACCCTCCCTGCACTTTATCATAAAAAATAACTGGAGTTCTCCTAAGCAGTAGATAATAAAATGTTTCTTTTAAGACAGACATTACCCATATCAACATGTACAGCATGAAAACCATATCAAAGCCCATAAATAACACCTTTTAATTATCTTCATTCAAGGGCCTAATACATTAGGAATGTCACTGATTCAAGAGATTATAAGAATCATACATCATTTTCTTTAATTGTCTGATCCTTGTGACTCCGCTGAAATCAATACAGAAACAAGCAAAAAATAATAATTTGCATAGCAATATAAATGATTGAGATAGCTGGTCTGTTTTTAAAACATTCATATGTTTGGGGAAAACAATTTTCTGTAAATTTCATCAATAGCATGCTCATTTCTTTACGTTTCTTGCACGTACTGCAGAGATAAACTTGTTATTGTTTTTATTGTGTGGGAGTTTTGTCAAGATGTAGACTTTTAATTCTTTTATGTTTCTAGGTAGGTCATTGTGTGTATATTTTGTTACCTGCTTAATGGGGATATAAGTACTCTAACATACCTCTGTGGCTGTTACAAAGCTAAATGATCGTGTCAGCTTTGCCAAAGTGAACTCTATAAAAAGCATGTAAAGGAGGGGCCCAGCTTTGTTAAAATTGTACCATTAGTTTTGCTTGTTGGGCAGAGCCACAAAATGTTGTAGTGAACCTACACCATGAAATTATTTGAGAAGTGCACATTATCAATAAGATATTATTAGAAAATTGATATGTTACAAGAATAAATGACATTGTATAGTATGCAATGGCTTCTCACAAATCGCACTAAAACACTGTTGGCAGTAAGAGCCATTTTAGATTTGTGGTTGACCACAGCATTTTACCGGAAGCTCAACTGTGCTCCCAACTGCTCCCATTGTGCATGTGTTTGCATTAGGATGTAGCAGTGGCTTGTTGTGTGGTTCCTGAAAGCAACAATAAGCTTCTGGCCACATGGTTGCTTTTTCTCCTCTGAAAGAAGAACTTCATTTTGACCTTAACCACTCCCAACCTCACTCAACTTCAAGACAAAGCCGTTGCCAGCCTCGGTGGTTGACAGCATAGTACTGGTAGAGGCAACAAGGCTGAAAGGGACCTAAGAAGCTTTTGGAGTTGTTACAAGCCCAAAACTGGAAATGTAGCAAAAATGGATAACAGAAACAAATACATCTTTACAGTATTATACATAGCAGCACTTGATGGACATCATGTGATTTGCTTTCTGGCATTTTGAAACTTTACAAGGAGTCCAGACAGAGTATGATAGCTTAGGGGAAGCTGAACAACTAAATAGGCAGCATTTGCTAGAATAAGCACATTGTTTAGCACCCTTATTTATATACATATTCACTGACCACGCCATCATTTTACTGACGTCAATGCTTACTGGTGTTTAGAAATGTGCAGATATGATCACTGAATAACAGCAGTTGGCATCCATATGTATATAGCTTTATTACTCACAGTTTCTTGATGATTATCTTTTTTTTGCATTCACATATATTATGATTACGTCTATATTTTTATTCCAAGTGACTTCTGCTTCATGTATTATAGGCGGTTGCTCTTTTTCTAATGTTTTACAGTTTGGCTCCCTACTAAATGTAGTTACATAGATATTGTAGCACAAGATCAGTTGCCTCTTGATTGTAGATGAGAAAATGATATAGTATGAGGAGTCTGGCAAATATTATGTGATTACACCACCGTGTTGAACTAAATCAGATTAGCTTGTTATTACTTCCCAGGAACAATAGATGAACTTGGTTGGAACAAAACTATAGTTACGTTAGTAATGTAATAGATCTATGTAACAGAAAGTAGAAATGGAGGGGAGTGTTTTCAAATATCTTTAGTCATTTCCAGTGTTTGTTATATGATTAGCCATCTGGTATAATAACACAGAAGAACTTTTGTTAAGGGATGTCACAGGGAGACCTAATAGCCATGGATGGATGACACATAGGAAATTGAATATTGAGCAATTTGATTTAAAATATTGTTGCCTTAAAGCACACTTTACAGCAAAGGTACAAAAACCATAAATTACCCAAAATGTCACTTTTGCTACAATGCTCACTTATATTCTGGAGTTATTTCTTCTTTACCAATGCTAGATGTCTCATTCTGTTGGCATTATCCCTTTATTTTGGACTACATGCTAGCTTGCTTTGCTTGTGCTCATAAAAGAAGATTTACTGATTACCGTAACAAATAGGTAATTAGGTGGGTGAGCAATGATATAATATCAACTGAGTTTACCAGAAGACACTTTCTAGAGTGGACCAATTTCTAGGGTAGTAGAGATTGCGCCAAGCCTTAAAATATAAAAACTGTAATAATGATTTCCTAGTTATACAGCCATTTAATAACATATGTGCTTAAAGTCCAAAAGCAAACTGTAGGGGAATGGGAAATATTTTGCAGATTCAGAGGGACCTCCATAGCAAACATGAATCCATTTTTCTCTGCTATTGTATCTGGGTCTGCACAGTTGAAAAGTCATTCTGAATATACAGCAGACACAGTATAATAATTAGAGTGTCCCGTCAGTAGGGTTTAATAAAATAATCATATGAATCAAGAAGCAGAGCTTGTACAAAACATCCTCACCATTTGGGTGTCCCTATTTGGGTGTCCCTATTAAGGCTTTGTGGCTTTTCTGTAATTAGGGTTTTTTTTACTTTCTATTGCTTTCTTAATCCCTTATGTTTACCCATAAAAGGAACCCTTATGAGCCAAATCATATTCTGGGAATTTACACCTAGAATTTACGATCCTAGTGGAAGTCCTTAAAATTTGAACAGTTTATTACTTAAAATTTAAAATGGAGCTCCGTTTCTTAAAACAGCGTTATCATTAAGTTCACTAAATCCAGTCTATGATAAAAAAAACAAACATAACACCTATGCTTGCTTTTCGTGAAGCCTGTATCCTAAAACTCACCTGTATATAACACTTTCAGGTGTGGTGCATACCTGTTCCCTTGTTGTGCTCTGTGGTTCCTACCTGTAGCTCTTATACTTTATAGTGTCATAGGAGTTGTCAGGAGAAACCATGGTATGTATGTTTGAGGGGTTAGTATACAACATCATAGAAATATTATTATATATAATATATGTATTATATATAATAATATATATATTATTAATATTAACCTTTATTTATAAAGCTGCAAATTTTACTCTGTGTTCTTCAGAAAATAATATCTGATACGTGCAGTGATTAGAGATTAGTTTTAAGACACAGACTGCTAGGACGATATGCATGGGCTGTGTTTATTTGGTGTTTTTCCTGACAGGAATGCTTTATGAGTACGTTATTGTTGCTTGGCTTTGGCGACATAAATAGTTAAAATAAATACAAAATGTCCAGGTCTGTCTGTGAAGGTTTAAGATGTCTACCTGATTATTAAATGATTTGGCTGAATTAATTAGTTTCTGTTTGTTAATATTAATGATTTAGTGGAACATTCAGAAATGCTGAACATCGGAGATATAAATGATGCACTTTACAGGAAAAAAACAGTGCGGCCATTAGAGATTGTTTCTTTGGAAATACATTCTAAAAATAAACATGATAAGTATATCAATTACAGAAAATGTTAAACAGTGGAACCATGTCATCATGTCCTGGGAATAAGCACATCACTTCCCCCTTTATTTTCTGGCCTATAAGTATATATATGTATATTTGGTTGATCGTGGCTCTAGTTTCCCAGGGCCAAAATTCAAAAGCTGTGGGGCGTAGATTTGAGGCTGTTACATGGCTGAATGCTTTCATATCATTGTGAATGAGATGTATTTTTCTACGTAGGCCCGCACCTTTCAGTGACCCCCTATGATTTATTGACCCCACTGTCATCTTCTTTCAGGCCGCTCCGTCTGACATCTAGTGTTTGATTTCCCCACAGTGGCTAACAAGATCTCACAGATCTCTGTGCCTCGCCTTTGTTGGCCTTTTCTTGTGAGGGGAACGCCACAGCCCCGGTGAAAAATGAAGAGTTTTGTTAGGGCAGAAAGGGAGTGCTTTGCATGGTCAGGCCAGCTGGAATGTGTGACTGATCTGCTGATTCTCTTCTGTACCACCATTCTTGTGCCGGCCATGGGAATGCTGCAAATGCTGCTTACCATCCCACCCCTCAGTGGCCACATGGCACCACTAAAGAGAGACGGACTCCTAGCACCCATATCAATGAGTTACCGCTGCCATTTATTTGTACCAGCATGTTCTGTCATGCAGAAGGTGACATAGTGGGGACGCCGAACAGACTGAAGAGTGATGCAAGGATAGCGGCAGACAGAGGCTGCTAAGGGTTGCCAAATGTTCCCTGTTAGTAGTGTGATCACTTATTTTAATTAAAATCTTCCATAGATTCCCCAGCATTCTTTACACTATTCTCATTCAATACAAAACATCAGCTGTGCAGACTGAGAGGGAATCCTATGTGACCATACTGATTTATAAAGGAAGCATTTGGTGTATTTTCAACAATACAATACACACTGCCTTTAAAAATCAGTTTAATAACGTTCAGGATCTTATAACTATATAATATATATATAGTGGGGATGTCTGATTAAAAAAAACAAATGCACAAATTAAATGCATGCAATGGAGTTTTTTTACCTGCCAAAATATGAATTCTGTTGTCTTACACTTCCTTGCATATAATTGGGCATTCTTTGCTATATTGCTGGTGGCTGGAACAGAGGAAGACATGGCAGGGTTTTATTGGAACGGTATCAGTGGGCAGGGAGCCTGTCATGGACACTGTCTATGCAAACCTTAAGGAATACAGTGGTGTCTCTTTTCTATATCGAAGCTGCTGACTGGTCAGTGACAGAGCAGCATGATGAGGTTGTCCTTCCACTCCTGTTCTCTCCTCCTATCAGCATGTTCTTTTGTTTACACATCTACATGAAGCACACTTGATTGCCCACCAGTCCTGGCCGACTTTCTCTTAACCTGAGTGCTGCTATAAATAACTGATCCCAAATAAATTCCAGGTATATATATATATATATATATATATATATATATATATATAAAATATTTCTTTACAGAGTTGTATTATTGTGTGGCTTTTGTATTTGCTTAGAGTTCATCAATGTATTGATTTTGTAAAGTAGAACAGCAAAAAAACTTTTGACATAACTTCCATTCAGTATTTTGTACAATATTTGGATGCATAAAGTGTTTTCAGTATTCAATGAACCCAGTGGAAAATGTTCATCATTTATACATTGCAGCACCATCATATAATACTTGAAAATATCACTGTAGGTAAGTTGGTTGCATATATATATGAGCTGGCACATCTGTGAAAATTTGTATTTAGCAGTTTACCATCCCTGCCCCAACGCTATGCTGACATCTCTTTACTCACTGCTCCTATCAAATATTTCTTACCAGCTCATGTGCATTGAAGTGATTGTCTTCTGCTGCTCTTCCTCTCTAATCTAAGCCCCTGTACAGAAAGCTGATGTTTTAGTTGAATCCTAAGTGGGTCCCCATTTGATGTGTTTAAATTGTAACTTTTCCCATTAATTGGGGAGGGGGGTGTTGCTGATTGAAAACATGGAGAGGTATAATGCAGGTGGTGTGTGGGGACACCGGCTACACCAGAAGGTTACTTACATTTAAATATGTGGCAGGTGCACAATATTATCCCAAATCAAATATTTTACTCAAAATAATTTTCAATGTTGAGTAAAATGCTATTTGCTTAAAAAAGTAGATCCCTTATTCCTATATAATTGGTATATTTAAAAACATTTATTTTTTGCTTTATTTGTACAAATTGATGTAATGCATACCCTCTGTTTATACCTCTTTGTACCTAATAACTAAGGTTGTAGTGAACAGTTGATTACATTACCCAGTAATTCACGGAGACCCAGGAGTGTGCCAGTAATGCAGCATTCATTTACTCTGCACATGTGGTTTGTACAAGTGACTTGTGCAGAAAATTAGGTCATTTTTTTCCAACTAGTCTGCAGATGTTTGTAATTGAATTTTCCCTTTGAGAAGCCCGTTGTGCTCCATTTCACTGCGCTTACACATTGGGTACCTTGGTGCAGGGAGCAGCATCCTAGGGCAGGACGAGCAATTACAACTGTCCAACTAGTCCATTAAAAAAAATTTAAACCTGGAGTATGATTGTGTAAGTAAAAGTGTAAAGTGAACCGGTTCTTACATACTCCCCTTCCCTTCACACAATAAAGTTACCCTTGTCTTTTGGTAACAAAGAGGAATACCTGTACAGGGAGAATATGACGCACTCCCTTCCTCGTACATGGCAGCACTGATACTTAGTGATTGGCTACTGAACTCTGAACGCTGCCCTCACTTCCCTCCTGACAGTACAACAAGCTAGTGGGGGAGCAAAGGGAAGACAAATGTCTAGCTAGCAAACCTGCATGAGTAAAGCCACAGTCCATTTCCAGATTTGTATCACTGTGTGTCCTATCTGAGATGGAGACCTCACTTTCTGTTCCTATTATCACGCAAGGGAGTAAGAAGAAAATCTTTAATGGGGGCACAACCAAAACAATAAACAATGTTAACCCTTATCTGCTCTGCAAAAAAGTGGTCTCTCTGGAGAGATTCTGCTCATTTTCTGCCCCAACAGCCATACAAAAGTGGACAGATTTCTCCTACAGGGACAAAGAAATCAGTTTTAACTTTTATGCCGTACATCCAAAGTTACAACAGAAAAGTTGTGTGCCAGTTGTAAATGTTCTACTTATATTGTACAGCGTGGTAAGTCATCCATCATTGTCCATGTAATTGCAGTTTGTGATTGTACACTGTGAAGCATTTAAGTGAATGAAGCATATGAATTTTCTATCTTTAGTTTTATGAGTTGCATAATATTAGGCTGAGTACTCTGTGGTTATTTTAAAAAGGAGACAGACAAATAAGGCTCAGCTAATAGTAGGATATGACTGTATTAAACTGGATATTGATATAAGGCTGCAGCTCGATATTAGGAAATTATCTGGCTGCCAAATGAAGTCTGGCCCGCCTGACATGCATGTCTACAGGCTCAGCGGGAACACCCTGTTTAGTGTTATCTAAGGGGAACAGCATGAATAAGGCTCACTATGAACCTTTATACTTTGGTTCTATAGTATAGCCAAACTCATGTATAACACAATCATTGTTTAGACTCCTTGATAGGATAGGGTGACAGCAAACCCACCATCATACCAATGGCTAGTCATAGAACCATTCTTAAATATAGAAGAAGACTAAGAACTATAACAGTGGTCGCCAACCTTTTGGACATCACAGATCCCTAAATTTACAGACTCCGGACCATGCGCGGGGAGCCGTGTGTACCTCAAAGGGGAAGAAACTTCCTCCAGAGTGACGTCATGAAGCCAGAACCCGTCCATTCTCGGAAAGTGGGCAGGTTGTATCCAAAGACACAACCCGCCCATTGACCTGAGCCTGCGATCCATACGGGGGACATGGTCCGCGGCTCTGGGTGGTGCGCCCCCCCAGCGGGATCAGGAGAAGGACCACTTGTTGGCGCTGTACTATATGGTATGTTCGATCTATAAGATGACAATAGCAAATAGATCAAAAATTAAAATGTATTTTTAATTTAATATTTGGATATATTATCAATTAAAATTGTTATGACAAGGTGTTTTTTGTTCTATTAGCTAGCTAAAATCAGCACTATGCTATTATAACTATTTGTTATTGATATTTTGGATGAATGTGGATTAAAATGAATTTGGCAAGAAGCATAATAGGTGGGCAGAGACCTGCCTGTCATGCATGACTTTAAAGATTCATTACATGGCTAACAAGTAGACAGCCATAAACAACAAGCACAGCAATGGCTGCTTCCAAGTTTGGAGATCTACAGATATGGTATCTGGTTATGTCAATACAGACAGTTTGATGATGACCACATTAGTATATCTGTGCCTTTATAATATGTCTTCTTTTGTCTATAATGATATATATCTGTAAGTCAGAAGTCTAAATATCAAATAAGATCTATTTTTATGCAAGATAAATGTTGAATGTGAAGAATAAGCCATGAATTACAGTAATAAATAGATGCTGCACAGATAGTCATGTTTATATAAGATGAATGAATAGTGTGAATTGGGCATTTGAAAAGAATAGTATAGTACAGTGGAGACTTGAAGGATAACTCAGGGAGAGCACAGGGAAGGCCCAGCAAACGGTGAATGGATGTCTTGGAGGATATTATAAAAATGGGAACAAGAAACTGGAAGCACAGGGTAGTCTAATAGATCAAAAGGAAAAAAAATGTAAAGCAAGCCAAGGTCCACAGTTGACTGTAGTGCTGGAAGGTGAAGAATAAGACAATCAGAAGTGTTGATCTACATGTTTCTTACCTATGCACACATTGGCCATGATTCACTAAAGATCTCCAAGTATGAAGAAGATAGACCATCATATCTTCTGCAGTCTCAAGTTTAATACATTAAAACAGAAGATGGCCAATTGACTAACCTACAGTGTTTGTATATCAATTAATTTCACTGTTGTGCTTTGTTTACTAACACCTTCAGGAGGAATAGTTCTTTGGTGATCCACATGGAGGGCTATATATTTATGGTAAAACTAAAATTTGGGGAAAATCCTTGCAATGAGGCTCCTCCACATTCAGATGTTAGAAAATTATCCATTTTAGCAATTGCTTTTTATTTCTGCCTGAACTCCCACTCACACTTGCGAGATAGGAATTTGCAATGCCAGCACTTACATGCAATGATAAAAGATGAGAATCAATCGAAAACTTTCAGCCCAACTGAGCAGTGTCAGATGGACAGTATACAGCATTGTATCTTATATATCCCATTTTCACTTTTCAAAATTGCCTGTTTTGGTCAGTGAGTATATTTTATGTTTTTTGTGGATACCGTTAAAATGTGTTAATTCCACATTTCCCATAATCATTTGAGAATATTGTGTTGTTTTAAAAATATTTTTTTTTGATGACTCTTCATTTTTAGAGGAGAGTTTAATGGAAATACAGCACGATTTCCTTGTGAAGCTTATGAACAATGTCATTGCCTAATTTACCTGTAATTGCATGCCTGCCACACTTCCATTACCGTCTGCTCTTTGCTTATAGCTCAATAATCTTCCCATCACACGCAACTCTTGCTTTTTAATTTGAGATTAAACATTTATGATCTATTTGAGTTAAGTAATTAGATAATAATGGAGCAATTGTAATACCGCACTATTTTGTCACTTTCCTTTTTACTGATCTGCTGGTGTCTGAATTTCCCATCTGTAAAATTGTGGTCTGCAATATCCTTAGTTTATCTTCTATATATTACATCTATACATACTTATTCCATTTTAAAGGATTGTAATTCATTTTTCCAGAGTTCTATAGTGGCTTAAATGCATTAATATGCTAAGCAGGTTTAACTCTCTTTTTCCTGCAACATTGCTTTTCTGCTATGCAAAGTCTGCTTTGGACAATATAGCATAATAACCACAAAAGAACAAAGATCAATTTTATCTGTGTCCTTTTAGTTCTACATTTTTCCTAGAGTATATACTTTTATTTGTTATTATATTTATAAAGATTATAAGTGTAATTTATTGGGTTGTATT
Source organism: Pyxicephalus adspersus (assembly GCF_032062135.1). Classification (NCBI taxonomy): domain Eukaryota; kingdom Metazoa; phylum Chordata; class Amphibia; order Anura; family Pyxicephalidae; genus Pyxicephalus; species Pyxicephalus adspersus. Next base: position 108,006,190 of record NC_092862.1, on the reverse strand, counting down.
CATAAAAGTTCCTAAAAAATGCTGATACGCCACAGTGGGGAAAATGTTGACAGATCGTAAAAGAACCTTTAAAATCGCAGTCATTGGGGTGATTTTTCAGCCCAGCAAAATGGGAAAAATAGGAATAGTAATGGCTGAAAAGCCAATATGTTTCTATTAAGCAGCTTGCTAAGTTAACATAATTTTTACAATAAGTGTATTCTTTATACATTAATAAAATCTTGTGAATGGTTCCAAAAAAAACAAACTGATTATTGGTTCCTTTGGGTTTTCTAGTTGGTTCAACAACCACTTATTTAACATGGAAATTTAGGTGAAAGGACAAACCAAACACAACACATATGGAGTACTTGAAATACTCTTATACCTCCATACCCTCAATGTCTTTAGAGATCCTATTGTATTTAGCTACTGGTCCTAAAACAAACAGGGAAGGACCAATGGTATTTGGACTGGGAGAGAATTACAACCAGTTGGGCCTTGTCATGATATAAACATTTCCTGCAGTTTAAAGAGTGGGCCATGGTACTGCAGCGGTGGGGAGGCCAAAGTGAGAGATGCAGGTTGTTTTAAAGAACATGGTTAATTGGAAATGTTCTTTCTAAATATACAGTATATATGCTACATAGGGTTGTATGGGATTAATTGAAAAAATACTTTATTATAAAGATTATTGCAGTTCTATAAAAATATGGTCTCTCCTAAATAAAATACCATGGCATGATATTACACTGGTCAACAAACATTTTCTTGCCAAACAGTTTAAAGTCATTTTAGGTTATGTTTGATGCACAGATTCCAAATATGGTGTTGGTTATGCTAGATTGACTCTTTAAATAATGACCTCAATAATAACCTCATAGAAAACATGAAAATTAGGAAAAATAAACTAGATATGCCTACGTATACAAAATTAATTTTTTGAAATGTCACTATATTCTATATTCAGTATATTTACAGAACTAATCACAAAGAAGTCATTGAAAAACTCTGTATGATTTCCTTTTATGCTGATCAATCACGTAGAAGGCTCCAGCAGTAGTCTGCCATCGTGTGTCCATCCCATCTGCCCTGATACCTTTCTTCCATCACCTTTATATCTTGATGAAACCTCTCCCATTGTTCCTCACTGAAATCGCCAAGGTTTTCCGGAAATTTTTGCAAATGGCTATTAAGATATTGTACCTTTAAGCTCATAGTAGCACCCACAGTTTTAAAGTTTAAGAGCAGATTTTGTACAAGTTCTTCATAATTTTGTGCTTTATGGTTACCCAAGGAGTTCTTGACAACCATGAGATAGCTGTGCCAGGCAGAATCTTCAGTATCAGTCATGTAACTTGTAAAATTTGAATCATATATCAGTTTCAGAATCTGGGGTTCATAAAAGATTCCTGCTTTTATTTTTTCAGTATTCAATCCAGGGAGGAATCTACAAATGTATTTGAAGCAATCACCGTCCTTGTTAAGAGCTCCAACAAATTGCTTCATTAATCCCAACTTTGTGTAGTGGAGGCCATGTCACTTTTTTCCAGTGATCCTTCATTGCTCTACTATGCCACAAGCAGAAGTAACATGGGTACTTTGTGTATCCACTTTGCTGTCCAAGTAGGAAGTTCACTTTTAATCAACAGATATGGACCATTGGTGTTCATGATAGCAAAGCTTTTGTAAGACCATTTTGATATTTTTTACATAGTTACATAGTAGGTTAGGTTGAAAAAAAGACATAAGTCCATCAAGTTCAACCACTAGGGAAATAAACATATCCCAGATATTAAACCCTATAAGACATAGTTGGTCCAGAGGTAGGCAAAAAAACCCTGGTACAATTTGCTTCAACAGAGGAAAAAAATTCCTTCCTGATTCCAAGCAACCGGATGTTCCCGGGATCAACAGTCTCTGTTATCTTTTATTTTAAAGCCTTAATACCCAGTTATAATATGTGCTTCTAGAAAAGCATCCAGCTTTTTCTTAAAGTAATCTATAGTAGTTGCTGAAACTACTTCCCGAGGGAGCTGATTCCACATTTTCACAGACCTTACAGTGAAGAATCCCTTCCTTATCCGGAGCTTAAACTTCTTTTCCTCCAGACGCAAAGACTGCCCTCTTGTTCTTTGTAATGATCTCAAAGTGAATAATGGGGAAGAGAGTTCTCTATTTGGTTTATAAATTTATACAGGGTGATCATATCCCCCCTTAAACGTCTCTTCTCAAGGGAGAATAGATTCAGTTCAGCTAATCTCTCCTCATATCTGAGCTCCTCCATTCCTTTTATTAATTTAGTTGTCCTTTCCTGCACTCTCTCCAATTCCACAATGTCCTTTTTGTGAACTGGTGCCCAAAACTGGACTGCATATTCCAGATGTGGTCTGACCAATGCTTTGTCCAGGGGCAGGATTATGTCTCCATCTCTGCAGTCTATTCCTCTTTTAATACAAGAAAGTACTTTGCTAGCTTTAGATATTGCAGCTTGGCATTGCATGCTGTTATTAAGTCTATGATCTACCAGGACCCCCGGATCCTTTTTCATTTCTGACTCCCCCAAATGTATTCCCCCTAGAAAGTATGAAGCATGCATGTTGTTAGCTCCCAAGTGCATAATTTTACATTTATCTATATAAAATGTAATTTGCCACTTGGTTGCCCAATCAAACAGTACATCCAGGTCTGCTTGTAGATTATAGACATCCTGTATGGATGTCTTAATTCCACTACATAGTTTGGTGTCATCTGCAAACACAGAAATGATACTTTTAATCCCAAACTCTTTATCATTTATAAAGATGTTAAACAGTAAAGGTCCTAACACTGAACCCTGGGGTACACCACTAATAACCTTAGACCATTCAGAGCATGAACCAATAATTACAACTGTCTGGATGCGATCTTTAAGCCAGTTCTCTATCCATTTACAGATTGACTTTTATAAACCTATCGACCCTAACTTGCATATTACCTGTCTGTGGGGTACGGTGTCAGATGCTTTAGCAAAGTCCAAGTACACTATATCAACTGCTATTCCACTGTCTACCTGTTTACTTACTTCCTCAAAAAAAGAGAGTAAATTTGTTTGACAACTTCGGTCTTTCTTGAAGCCATACTGACTATCACTTATAATATTATTTTCTAGCAGAAACTCCTCTATGTGGTTCTTTATCAAACTCTCTCAGACTTTTCTAACTTTGGACGTTAAACTAACCGGTCTGTAGTTACCTGGTAATGACTTTGCTCCCTTTTTGAAGATAGAAACCACATTGGCTTTACGCCAATCCATCAGTACCTTGCCAGTGACTAAAGAGTCTCTAAAAATAATGGCTTTGAAATAACTGAGCTCAGCTCTTTGAGCACATATACTTCTTTAGGTTTTGTTGAGTGACCAATTGGAATTGATTCATAGCAGTTGCCATTATCCAGTAAACAGATTTCAAACTTTGTGTGGAACTGTCTGTGAAAAGCCACCAATCTTCTGCTCAGTACTCTGGTACCCCCATATGGGCTAGTAGTCCAGGCATGTTACAACTCTACACAAAGTCTCCATCTTTACTGAAATATGGTAGGAGTGTCACCTTTCTTGTCCTATAAACCGGTATTTTACCTTCTGGTCTCAGACAGTTCTTTTCTTTTATCCTGGATGCTAAAAGTTCAGATGCTTGTTTTGACAGACTTAGGTCACTTAATAAATCACTGAGCTCTTCTTAGGAGAACTGCTGGTTTGATGAAACACTTCCTTTATATTCACTTCCACTGCTAACTCCTGGATTACACTTCAAACCCTGTATATCCCCCATGTCGGATACAGGAATATCAGGGAGTGTACTGAACACTGGTATGGGAACATCAGCACCATGTGGCACAGGTCGTCTTGCTGACTTCAAATACTCCCACTTGTTTTTCTTGTAACGATTTAAACCTTTTACATTCACAGCATAAAAATAACAATCATTATGATGATTTTTGGGCTCTCATCATACCATAGGTACACCAAATTTCAGACTTTCCATTTTTCCACTGACATAGACATTCTACATAAGTTTTACATACCATATGGGGAGCCCAATACTTATCTTGGTCCCTAGTTTAATACTAATAATGCAAGATATGCTTGTTTCACAAATTCTGTAATGTTTATTCTGTGTTTTTGCTGAGAATATTACCACAAATGTAGCAAAATACATTAGGGTTATTTAAACAACTTCTTGAAGAATTCATATTTCTGTAAAAAAAAATGTATGAATAAAAAGAAGACAAATCAAAGTTTCAAGAAAATAATGTTACATTTAATGTATAAAATGCAAAACATCGGTGTAAATAAAGATTTATATTAATATGCTGTGTTATCATTTGTTGTTGGTAAAATCGTCTATTCCAATTCCTGTATCACAAGAACTAGAGCCAATTCAATGAAACTGATGTCATTTCTGGATTTACCAGACCTGAAATACACTAAATATATTAAAAAATCCTTTGCAAGTGAAAATTTTTTTTTAGTTGAGCTGCTGAAACTTTTATGTTTGGTGCACTGTGACCTCAGGGAGCAGATAGTAATATACCCCTCATCACCAATCACGGACTGGGTCTGGCACTGAGATCTGAATAAGGTGGCATGTCCACTCAGGGCCATTGGCCCAGTTTTTGTTATTTGTACTTTCTTGAAGGACAAGTGTCCTCAAGCCCCAAGTCCAGGGATAATTTACATCAAACCAGATTTACCAGGCCTAGTATACTATTATTTGTCTGATAAGCATTTATTACACTTGTCTGTAGTTTTCTAATTTTGTTTCCTTTAAATCATTTATGTCCTGTTCTTGTTAACCTCGCTCCCCAGTATATACCTGGTAATATCTGCCTAATCCCACACATCAGCTTTACTACCCTAAAAACCTTTATTATTCCACACTTCCCTTCTTGCAGATTCAAGTTCAAAGATTCAAGTTCAAAACCAATTTCAGCTCATTTGAGATGACCGGTACAATACTGTATATGATATAAAATCACAATTCCATTTTTCCCATTTCTTAACTCTTTCATGGAGACAGGCCCTACATTATACTATGTACAAGTAAAGGTCAGCACCATGCAACCTGGCTTACTGGGGATGAATGGAAAAGGATGGGTATATACTAAACTGGCATACAGTTGAGCATCTTCCTAATATATAGTTATCCTTACATTGGAATAATAGACATACGGCAGCCTCCAATGATATTCCAGTAGACTGAGAACATCTCACTGCAGAAATGCACTTTATTCTGTCATCCTTCATTTTCCTGCACACACTGAGTAATATGTTTATTGTTAGAACAAATCTGTGTGTTTACTGGATTGACATCTTCTTTTACATGCTGAAAAAAACAGCAAGATATTCAATCACAATAACTGATCTAACCTACAAAAGTCATAAACTTGGAAGGATTCTTATGGAAATAACTGGGAACCTATAGTAAAGTGCCTGATCAATTATATATACTTTTTAGCCCATGAAATGCCACCTCTGACAAAGCCATCCAAGAGGTATGGATGGTATTATGCTATGTTGCTTATTCTTACGGTTGGTTGTGACAAAATAGCCATCCATGTATTAGTAGCAATAGTATTTCATGTGTACAGAGCAACTCTGATATCAAATTTGTACGATTAATTTATAGTTATAAAAAAGTGATGTAAGTCATAGCAGGATACAGTTTCCTCTGCTGCAGAAGAGTAGTAGAAACCCCGTGCAAGGTAAAAGGAGTCTTTGCAAAATAAAATATTAAAGTACAACTGCATCTGATAAAAAGTGTTTAATATGCTGCATTGAACTCTACTGTCCTATTTTCCCTGAATGTGAAAAGAGATCTTATTATGATATACTTCAGAATGTGCTTACTTCACACTATTCTGGTACTGTAGAAAGACCATAAAGAGGACTTGTCATTGTTCAATCCATAGAAACTGCTAAAATCTTTTTTTCTTGTACTTCAGCAAATGCATTGACAGCAATATAGAGCACTACAACCTCAGAAGAGGAACCAATGTACCACCCTGGTGTTCTGCATGGGATTACATGTATATTTTACCATTATATAGTATGTATCAGTGATATACGGATAGTATGTAGATATACTCATGTATTAGTAATGTACAAATTGATTTGCACTGTCTGAGGTTTGACCTGATTTCAGGCTAATTAACTTGTCAGATATTCACAATATTTTAGTGGTTGGAAGCAAAATTCTTTGGATCATTAGACGAATTTCAGCGGGATCCATGATGATGCTATCCCATCTCAATAAACAAAATCAGAAGCATAATCACAAATACTTACAGTTAAAACATCTTAATAATAGGTTTTATGTATATATTTAGCTGTTTGTCAAAAGCTGAATTTTTACACAATGTCATGTATTATATTCCACATATATTAAGGGGTAGTAACAAAATGTATTATTCTTGCAGTACCAACGTGACATTTATCCAAAAAAGCAAACAAAAAAAACTAATTTCTAATTGTCCTACAAATTAAAATAATAATGATATTGATTTTTCTACTTTTAAACACTAGAATAACAGAAAATTATTAGTGCAAACAAAGCTGCTTTGGGTTTAAGGATCATTCTTGTTCTTTATTTACTGTAATCTGTGGTACACAAGACTGTTACCTTTGCCTAAAGTGTTCCTCTTTGCAAACTCAAAAGGTTAGGAGGTATGGGAAGATATGCATTATTGCCAATTGTTGATATGCCTATTCTAGTATTTAGTATTGAAATATGAATGGATGGGCACCTTGGTTCAATCTTCAAGATCAGACGTCAAGGGCTTAATCCTAGCAATGTGGCTGGATTTTTTCTATAATTTGCTGTTTCCTTTAAATTGGAATAAACAAGGTGTCCATGCTTATCCCTATCTAAATTGACTTTATATATGGATTTATGTATATATGTATTCTGCATGAAAGGTGATAGAGTACCCATCATTTAGGAAAGGAGCTTCTGAAGATATAAGGCATTTTGGTAACATTGTTTCTGACATTGCCAGACCTAACCAGACCTTTCCTTCATCAAATCTTATTGCTCCCCATATTCTAGTTATGTTTTAAAATTACAATAAATGGTTGTGCATGATATTTACTTTACTAGGAAAACACATTCCTGTACAATATAGCTATTTGGCTGACTTCAGGCAGTGTTCAAGTGCAAGGGTCATTTTCACTGGCGGTATGACACCAGCCAACTCTGGTTTTCATAAACGCTCTTTATTTGTTTTAATAAAAAATAAAGCCCTATAGCAAAATGCTTGTGATTGTCTGTAGCAGCATCATTCATAGTCTATCACATGCCGCATGCTATTTTTAATTCGTCTGGGAAATTGCATCTTCATATTTAAAAAAAAAGGAAAACGCTAGACTTATCAACAAAAGACTTTTCATGGCAATATGAAGCATTTGACTTCCATGTGACAAGATGTACAACGTAAATGTCTATTTCTACTATGTGTGAGTGTAATAATGAGGTCAATTCTCATTCAGTGGCTGGCTGTTCATCTTCTCTCTATTGCTGCTTTACAGTCATTGTGCCTGCTCTAAAGCATAACATTTTCTAATTTTATTAGTGCTGAAATGTGTAAAATGCTATTGATTTTCCACTATTCATTATCGTGGGAAGAGACTTCTCAAGTCAATTGTGCCAGGATAATAGTTAATAACAGTACAGTAAGTTCAGGATAATTCATTGCTTTGTATTTTAGGGCAAAGTCATCGTATACTTTCTCATCTATGGGATAGCTGTAATCAGGCAGTCTATGACACTACATTTTTTTTGTAAATTGTAATGAGATTGTGAATTTAGACCATCATCTTACGTCAATTATTTTTATTTATTTATTTTTACAGTTTGATAGGATATTCAAGTACTTGATTACCGATTTGTTCTTTACTACAGCATATGGTTGTGTGCTATATATCCAAATTCAGACTTGTACCATGATAATACATTTTAAGTGAGTTATCAAGTTGATTTAATGTTTTTTCCGCTGTACAGAAAAAAATAAGGGTGTAATACCAGTCCTACAACCACATCACACATTGATGAGACGTTTTAACCATGCTTGGAAATTTTATCCCTACTAAATAACTACTACAAAATGGCCATACAATCTTCAGTTATTTATGGGGTCCATTCATAAAGCAATTTATCTGACATTAATACATTCCCTGGAAGAGAATCTTTCAGGTCCATGTTTTTTCAATATAAGTAAATTCTCCACCACTTAATGTTTCAGTAAATGTTGGATGCCTTGCTTTACAAATAGACCCCTAGGTTATCTAGATAGTCTGTAAATGAGATATTAAACAATAGAGTTAAAAGTGTGTGTACTTTATATTGGGAAACATCACCATTGTGTACTGGGTGGCTATGAAAAGTTCTTCATTGTTAGTACATACTGTAGAGAGTTCTACACAGACTGTTTTCAGAACTTGAATTACACAATTATACACAACCAATGTTCGAACAGATACAGCAGATAAATTAACTTGTCTCTTATGGTTGTGCACACCTGTGTACAGGTAGTCCCTGGGTTACATACGAGATAGGGACTGTAGGTTTGTTCTTAAGTTGAAAATGTATGTAAGTCAGAACATGTACATTATTTTAATAAATGCAATTAGGACAGATGTTTGTCTCAACATATTATTAGGCAGTGCGGTGTCATTACTGTATAAAATCCTCACTGTGAGTTAATCACAAAAAAAGCAAAAAACTTTATGGAGACTATACATTTATTAGTTTCTGGAGCAAGCTGTGCTTTGATATGCAAAAAGAAACAACTGCAGAGTTTGTCTTTTTTATTAAATAGTTACAAGAGAATGCAGAAAGAGCTCAGTCTCAGCTGTGTTTAGCAAAAGACTTCCTCTGCAAGTCTTGAAAACTGCCCCCTCCAAGCCTCCATCCTTCACAGGAAAGAGCAGGGAAGCCCCAATCATATCTAGGAGGCATCCCTATGTTGGATGTCCTTAACCCAGGCACTTCCTGTACTTTACTCTTAATATCAACTATGCCCACATGCAGCTACCTATCCAGTCTCAATGAATGTTGAGTACAATACAACTCCTTTATTACATTCCTATGGCACACCTTGTAAATGTTTTCTGTTTTAACAGTCCAAACCACATTTTTAGACCAACAGCAATGGAAAACAGTGCATACTTGGTCTATGGTCCCTATCAATGCTCTTGGCTGAAACATTTACAGCTAGAGAACGTCTCAGTAAAGTTTAATATCCTTATACTTTGCAGCATTGCATAGGCTGTATGTCCTAAACATTGCTGTTCAGCTATTGCATATCGGCCATTCTGAACTATGACCTGGTAATACAGATTCTCATGTCTAACACATACAGTAATTACCTGGAATTTAAACAGAAGATGGCCAAGGTCTACAGGTTAGTTCATCGGCCTGCGAGAGCTAAATTCCTTGACTCAAATCCAATTTATTCCACTGCACACATCTGGAAGCCTAGTTTGAACAGCCATCATTTTTCCGTCATGTCAGCAGTCCACATATTTAATCCCTGAAAAAGTCTGAACCATGAAATTTAAGATACACCACTTACTTACTGTGTCATCCCTAGTTCCTAATATAAAACAAATTGCTAAGTCTACAGGTCACAAAAGGAGTTTTACTCTCACTGACATAATGAGAATGCATACAGTCTCTGGGACTGTGGCCAGTTGGATTTTGTAATAAATTTAGAATGAAGATGGTTCGGTTCTATTTCTATTTTATTCCATTTAGGAACAAAGATTTGATTCCTATTCTATTTAATGAATAAACTGCTTGCTGGCAATCATCTAAAGCATAGTAATTTCAGCATTTCTCCAATAAAAGTATTTTTCGTAGTTTAAGATTAAAGTCTCCTTTGTAGATTAGCCTTTCCTGTTGTGTTTAATTAGAACAGTGACACCTAGGAACTCCCCAATATCACCCAGCAAGGCCTTGAGTTTTAAGGTGCTCCTGTTTAAAGTCGAATTCCAGGAAAGAAAATGTATACCCTTGAAGTGGGTCCTATTACTGACTGCAAGGGTTATTTGCTCATTTTCACTAGAGGGTAAATGAAAACCAGGATTAACCGTAACTTACTCCTTACTGCACCCCTGGCCCTCAGTGCTTTGGTTTGTGGCCTTTTGCCCTGGCATCATCTTGTACGGTTCAAGGCTTTTAAACTTGCACTGAAGGGGTTGAACCATCATTTTGGCAGGGAAGTGAGACCTCTGGGATGCCTTTGTAGGACCGGTCTACAAGAGTGTTTTATCACCCCCCAGACAGTGGAGAGGAGTGCTCACTGCAAGGGTTAAAAATATTATTTTCCAAGGTTCAGCAACAAGTCATTACTAACCTTTCTAGCTGCAGATACTATGGATAAATGATTCTTTATGATGGAAAAGACATTACAGAAGAAATAAATTACTGCTCCTTTTCCTTTTTTTTCTTTGGCAGCAGAACTTGGCAGCTTACCAGCCCTCTATAAAAACAGACATTAGGTACTGTAAGAAAAGCAATAAAGGGGTAATGAGAAGTTGTAAGAACCTCCTGAGATAAACATTTCATCCTCCTTCAAATTCTTGTCAATTGCCTTAACAATTGTCAGAAACATGATTCCGTACAAAAATGTATTTACGGGTCCATGAGCTGAATATTGAGGGCCGGAATATATCCGCAAAAAAGATAGCCCAGATACTTGACATCTCACAGGAGCGTGTTGGGTTTGTTATCACCACTATCCTAGACATGCAGACGAAGTGGGTGCGGAAGTGTTTGAACAGTGATCAGAAGAAGGAACGAGTTGAAGTATCCAAAGCCGTTTTGGCTTATTTTGAAGCTGCACAGGACTTTTGGCTAGGTTAGTGACTGAGGATGAAACCTGGCTCGACATCTATGATCCTGAAACCAAGGAACAGTCAAAGGAATGGCGCCACAGCGGGTCCCCGCGGCCGAAGAAGGTCTGAACCCAGAAATCAGCCAGAAAAGTCATGGCGTCCGTTTTGTAAGACAAAGACAGTATTCTGTTCATGGACTACCTACCTCAGGGCTCTAGTATCGCCAGACAGTATTATGCTAACCTCCTCCACCAGCTGAAGGAGGCAATTAGGACGAGACGTTGTGGAAAGCCGACCAAAGGGATAATTTTTTGCAGGACAATGCACCTGCGCACACGTCCAACGTTGTGGCTGCCAAACTGAACATCCTGGGTTTCCAATTGGTCCACCATTCCCCCCACTCACCTGACCTGGCCCCTTCGGACTAATATCTGTTCCTGAATTTGAAGAAACACCTGAAGGGACAACGTTTTGAGGACATTTCTGACGTCAAAGATGCTGCCGAGAGCTGGTTTGTGGCCCAACCTCTAAAAATGCTGCAAATACGCTGTACCAAGTGTATCAGTTCCAAGGGGGGGATATGTTGAATAAATGTGGTATTTCTTTACTCTGGCTCTCTTATTTCTGGGCAAAGCCAGAAACACCTTAGCACCCTCTGGTATATATTTTCTTAAAATGAAACATAAACAGTAAAAAACATACTAGTAAGCTTTATTACAAATTTGACCTGTATGTGTATGACTGTGGAAAAGTCTTTAGATTGTAAGCTCCTTTGTGTGGCAGAAACCGATGTCAATAGTTCACTACGTAAGACTATCATAAGGTTATCATTGTTGTAACTTTGTTATCATTGTTGTAGATAGTTACATAGTCAGTTAGCTTTAAAAAAAAAGATATAGGTCCATCAAGTTCAACCACTAGGGATATATACATATCCCAAATAAAAACCCTATAGACATAGTTGATCCAGAGGAAGGCAAAAAAACCCTTCGTTTATAAATTTATAAAATATTTTGGTGGTCAGTGGGAAGAATGTCTCTTACAATGCTGGCAAGCATGGAAAAATGTCACCCTTACAGATAGTCAAAAAGACTATTGGTGTCAGTTAAAGTGACCCGTGAGGCCCAGATTCCTCATTGCTCAGGGAACTCCTAGCAACCTGTGGACGAACCCTGGTTGGGAAACACTGTGTTAGCCCGTTAAACTCTTGTCCTCACAGACCAGGATCCACACAAATTTCTAGTATTTCTTTAGCGGGTTGCAAAGAATCATCAAAATTACATGAAAGTCCTGGCCTGTTTGTGTCCCTGAAGGACTGTCGTTGGACAGCTCTGCTATCACCAGAATACTTTTAGGACCATTAGAAAACGATACACTCGCCAGGTAACCTATCCTGTAATGGATGTTATCTCAGCAGTTTTCAGAAAGGCTGTCAGCATTACCCAATATGCAGATAGCCACAGTATAAACAACAGATTTATGCATATGAGATACCATCATGTTACAGGGTAGGGCGGAGGTAAAAACATGAAGGACATAAAGATTACTTTAGGCGAACTTCCAATAATACATCAGTATAAGTGTTGATATAAAAATATATTCTAGTTTACAATGAATATGGCTCAAAGAATTCTCAAAAACAGACTTTATCTGTTGTTATCATTCACATAGATATGGCCAGAGCACTGCATAAGCACACCCTGTTTCTGTAATGCTGGCCTTTTCCTTGTGTAAAGTTGCTGCCCTTTCTTTTTTTGTGCTGTGCCAGCAGATGAAGATTTGCAGCAATACACCTTGCATTATTTAGTGATGTGACCTTCTTGCTTGCCACCTTTTGTATGCAGTGTTACTGTTATTACCAGTGGTCCATCAGTACTGATGAATGAAGACAGGGCAGGACATCAGTGATCGTAGTCTATTATGTGATGCGACACAATCAGGTTATAGCACAGTATGTGGAAAGGTGTCAATAAGCCTTAACTACTCAGCAAACACTTGCAAATACTTATTCAAAAAATCCAGAAGCCTTTGCTCCATCAACAATCTTCAAATCGTTAGTAATGGTAATAGTTTTAAAATAGAAGAATGTACAAAACAATTTCCGGTGATTTCTTTTATTATTTCTCAAAACAGGTTCTCCTATAAGAAAATAGAAAATACAGGAAATGTTCACTACCTTTTCTGTTTGTTACCATTTATATATCACCAATTGAAATTGCCGGTTTTATGCACTTACCTGTATCCTTAAAGAAAAACCTGCATTAAACTTAGATCAAACAAAGATCGAGCATGGACATCCCAACTTGTGTAGACTTCTCCCACTTCAAATATCTTTGTTCTTTTTCTTCCTTTTTCTCCTCCTATTTCCCTCTTTTCTACCCATTCTTTACCTTTCCTACCTTACTCATACTATGCTTTTTTCCAGCTCTTTATGACACTGTAATGAAAAATCTCATAATATTTCTTTTCACTGCTGATACCCCCACAACTATAGTAATCCTATGTAATAAACTTCATACACCCCTTTCTCCTCTCTTCGCTCCCCCAATGACCTACTAATGACTTCCTCTCTCATAACCTCATCACATGCACGGCTGAGAAGCTGCCCTGACTCTCTGGAATGGTTTTCCTCATCCTATTCAGCTTGCTCCTACATTTTGTTTGTTTAAAAGACTCAAAACCCATCTTTTCAAACTTGCTTACCTGTCTACTTCTGTCTCTTAAAACCTCACTACTTCCCACCATTCTATATCAAAGTTCCTAATGTGTGATACTTACCCCACCTCCTACATTGTAATCTCTTCTGAATAGGGTCCTCCTCCTCCTGTATCACTGTCTATTCGTCTGTTATTTTGCAACCCTTATTTGATGTACAGTGCTGTGTAATATGTTATAAATATAAATAATAATATATTAATATTAATAAACATTTATAATAATACATATGCTAGATTTCTAATGCCAGAGATGATGCTTCATTAATGTGTGAAAAAAAACCTGTTGGAGGGAGAATAAACAGATATTATGCTAAACTTTCCCTGGTCATCCTTGTGTCAACAAGATCCCGGGGAACGCCAAGTGTCCCATAACTTGAAGACATTGTAGTGTAGTTTCCTCTTTTTGTAGGGCTTGATTTGGGCTATATATTGTCCAACTTTTCTTCCCAGTCTTTTTTTGTAATTATATTCAAATTATACCAAGCTATTGTTAAAGGGGACATAGAATGCAGGGTTCACTTTGAGAATGTATTCAAACTGACCACAAGATATAACTGAATTTTATAAAAAAAAACATAACGGTTACTGTGAATCAAAATTCTTTGTTCATTGGCTCTTCAACTATATGAATTCTTATGTTGGGTATGTCAAATGAGGAGGTGTGCACGGAGAACAAACACACTCTGGTTCCTTGAACTAGTAGAGGCATTTCATCATTTTATCTTTTTTTTCTTGTTTCTGTCATGGTAAAGCAAAAGGAATAATTGACACAACCAAAGCATGGCTTTGTCTAACTCACAATGACCTTGAAGCCCAGACAAAAAATCCTTCTGGCTAGCTTGGATACAAGCTTTTCCCTGGAATTGAAAGATTTTTTTGGTATATGTAAAATCGTACTTTCCAGCATTAGCTATAGCAGAAACCTCTTTAGTAGCTTAAAAAGTGAGGATTTCTGATTGGGATATTTTTTAATTTTCAGTAAAGATTGACTGGTATATTTTAGAGATCCTCTTCTTTTTTTTTTATATAACAAGGCTATGAAGCCATGTTCCTCAGTTTTGTAATAGTCACTCATTTTTTGTTATCTATAATCAGACAGGTTGACATGGTAGTGTCAGCTAAGAGCAGAACACACTATTTATATCAGTTACAGCTTCTTCAAGGGCTGCTTTCATTATAACTCTCCTTTTCACCTTTTCATCTTTTTTTTTTTTTTTTTGCAGTTTCAGTTATTTGATATCAGTAACCAAAAGCTACTTCTTGGAGCTAAATATTCCTAATGCTCTGTTCATATAATACAAATATAATAAAAATAATACAAAAAGTGAGGGGGGTGATTTGCTACTCATGAGGCATTTATATTTGGCATTGTATTAATATATTTAGACTTGCAGGTAAAACCTGCTGCTCCTACTGCTCCTGGGGTCTACTGGCAACTGCTAGGTACCTAGGAAGAGTAACAGGTGGTAATCACTAGGCTTTCTCAGGCGTTTGCAAACCCCTATGCATGCATTTATTTCAAACTATTTTATTTTGGCTGAAACCACTTGAAAAAGCCTTTTGCAAAATGCATACATAAGAGGTGACAAGCAATTTTAATTTTTTATATATGCAGGAGGGCTGCAGTGGCCTTTGAACACTTTATTTTGTTTCTGGGGAAAAAGAAAACAGCAACACTACTGCTATTACCTGCCTAAATGTACAAAAAAAGTTGAAAAACTGAACCATTTATTCCAATATAAATCTTTTTTTAACCAGTACCATGCTTTTTGGTCTTCATAATTTAATATGCTTTTGAGCCTTTGTTGGGTTGCAGTCAGAGGGCCTAATTAACTAAAGCTCTCCAAAGGCTGGAGAGGATATCCACACCTTCATCAGTGAAGCTGGATGATCCGGAAAACCTCGAATGGATTTCTTCAAAGTCATTTGCTATTTGCTAGCAAATGTTTTGAATCCTGGACTAGATCCATTCTAGGTTTGCTGCATCTCCCAGCTTCATTGATTATTATTATTATTATTATTAATATTATTATTAATAAACAGGATTTATATAGCACCAACATATTACGCAGCGCTACATTAAATAGGGGTTGCAAATGACAGACTAATACAGACAGTGATACAGGAGGAGAGGACCCTGCCCCGAAGAGCTTACAATCTAGTAAGTGAGGGAATTTACACACAATAGGATGGGAGATATGTAGTGGTGGGAAGTAGTGACGGTTTCAAATAACAAATAATTGATGAAAGTGTATCCTCTTCAGCCTTGGAGAACTTTATTAAATCAGGGCCATACTGTCCATAGACATTAGACTGTATGATGTGCACAATCTTATTTCAATATGAAAACATTGGGGTCTGATGGCAGAAAAAGGCCAAGTGGTCCATTGGGTCTTCTCTGTGTAGCTTTAGTTTGAAGTTATACCCCTGTGATTTTTATCACAGCTTTATATATAAAAAAATGATGATGTATTCTGGTCCAGCTTCACATTCATTCAGGTACATATTGGAAGTAACCATAATTTCCAGTGTGACAGAGGACACAGATTAAAAACAATAGGAAAGAAAACACCTGTTACATTTTTTCTATCTATGGTTTCCGGCCCCATAATTTCTTGTCCTGACTGTTAGACTGAGCTGAAATCTTTTTTTTCTTTTGCCATGGCTATGACAGCCACCCAGATTGTTTGCTCTTACCCCTACAGCTACCATGTGAGTACCACCATAGTATCTCAATCTCTTATATCTGTGCTTGTTTTGTGTCTCTGTATAGATTCTCCGAATTTGCACAAGATATACTCCAGAGCAGGACACTATGACTTTCTCAGATGGCCTTACACTCAACCGAACTCAGATGCACAATGCTGGGTTTGGTCCACTCACCGACCTTGTGTTCACGTTTGCCAACCAGCTACTACCTTTGGAAATGGATGACACAGAAACTGGCCTGCTTAGTGCCATCTGCTTAATTTGTGAAGGTAAGCATCTTACCAGTAACAAAACTTTTCCCATTTTCTGTTCCAGTATTGGAAACCAAAGATAAGAAAGATAGTTGATATTCTATATATCTATACTTGCCTCAGTCAGTAGGCCAGGTTTATTAAAGCTGTCCAAGGCTGGAGGAGATACACTTTCATCAGTGAAGCTGGATGACCCAGCAAACCTGGAATGGATTTTTTAACAGTCATTTGTTAGCAAATGTTTTAAATCCTGGAACAGATTGATTCCAAGTTTGCTGGATCACCCAGATTCACTGATGAAAGTGTTCCCTCTCCAGCCTTGGAAAGCTTTAATAGATCAGGCCCTTCAATGGCTACCCCAGTATTCATTCATGGTGGGTTTCTGTAAAGCCATGGTCACTGTCCATGTATACCATATGCCTTTCAAAACCCAAAACATTGGGTGCATTTAAAATGGAGCTGGCTTTCTAAGGCGGTCCTACTTTATAAAAATGTACCTGGACATCTTGGTATGCATTGATCACTTATGATTATCCATCCTTTTGTATAAACATTTGTAATAGTCTTTCACAACATATATTTGCTGCCACAGTCAGAAGGTGAACATATATAAAATCTGATTTCTGCACAAGTTTATACAAAGAAAGCAGTTCAGTTCCTTGACCTCAATAAATCACATGACCTGCAGTCTCAGTGATATCATTCTAACCTGCTGTAGAATGTACGTATCATTGCCATGTCATGTATTTTTGCAGTTATGTTTGTCCCTCAATAAATCTTATGCTGTCCCTTGTCAACCTTTCCTACTCAAATAAACACAAGATCTCTGATTGTCATAAATAAGGAAGATAGAAATTTGTGGCTTTAAAGCACAAATTAAAGGCCCCAAGATTACAGAAGACTAAAATTTGTTCTCTAATGTGACCTAAACAAACCTCAGTCTAATTACTATTTCACATGTCAGCATGCAGCCAATGTGTCCCCATACCTATAACCATTACCATGTGTATAAAGGTCCATTAAATCGAAGGAGGACGATGTGCTAAGTGCTGTAACCCAAAGTAATCTATACAAAATATAAAATTTATATGGAAAAAGAAAACTAAAATCTAAATAGTTTTGGCTCTGAAAAAATGTAAATGTTATGTCCATGATGAGATCTGAAAGCACACAAAACTGCATCCCAGTCAATCTAATATCAGCCACTCTATTTGACAGCTGTTCCTGTACCAGGCACAAGTTAAAAACAGCAAAAATTCACCTAAGCACTATGTTCTGACTCAAGAATGAAAGGCAATCAGTGCTCGTTCACTGTGCCACTTGTGCTGGAAATGGTTGGCTGCACGTAATGTATTAAAGCTCTTACAACTTTGAGTACCCCATATGTAATATATAGAAACTGTTTCAGTACAGATAAGCTCTATCAAGGGAGAATAGTGCATGTTGAAGTGAAGGAGTATATGTAGTAACAGGCATCTAAGCAATATTTTTCTAAAGAATTACACCTAAAAGGCACTCAGATGTCAGCAGGCCAAATATAGCTAATGCAACACAATTCATTCACCCAAATGGCGAGGCTTGTAGACTGTTGCCATCTACTGGCTAACCTACATCTGACCTGAATGTCAAGAAATGTTAAGTGCCAATAATTCACCGAGATATTCCACGTGAAACATGTCACTTTTTCTGTTACTAATCTAGACCGTCAGGACCTTGAAGAGCCAGCTAAAGTAGATAAGCTTCAAGAGCCATTACTGGAAGCACTGAAAATTTATATCAGGAAGAGAAGACCCAACAAGCCCCACATGTTTCCAAAGATTTTAATGAAGATCACAGATCTTCGCAGCATCAGTGCAAAAGGTAAAGTATATCCAGTGACCTTGACGATGATTTACTGAAGAAGTGTAAAAAAAAGTTTACAAAGTCAAGCACAAAAATAGCAAAACAAAAAAAATTATTTTGTAGATGGTGATACAAATGAAGTGAACCAAACAACTCATTCACTGTACTTTCAGAAATAAGATCATAGTTAGCCCTTTAACATTTTGATTGTATTATTATTATTATACAGGATTTATATAGCGCCAACATATTACGCAGCGCTGTACAATATATAGGTATAGTCATACATTGACCATTTAGTTGTATAGTCATAGTTGCTCATTTCTGGCCCTATAGAAAAGACGGATCATCCAGTTTCATAGTAATGAGCCTGATTCTTCACCATTATGCTATTTCAGGAATGGATTTAGGTGATATACATTGTAAGGCTAAGGCTGCTTTTGTGATTTTCAAGTAAAAAATTCTAGATTTTTACATTTTTTAGAATACTGAAGAAGGCTTAGAAACTACCGTATTTTTCGGACCATAAGACGCACTTTTTTTCCCCCTAAAGTGGGGGGAAAATCAGGGTGCGTCTTATGGTCCGAA
>NC_092862.1:107908072-107985935 GCF_032062135.1 Pyxicephalus adspersus | reverse complement strand
TTTTCCCGTGCGGAAAACCTGGTGCGTCTTATAGTCCGGAGCGTCTAATGGTCCGAAAAATACGGTAATTTAGGTTCTTATCATTACCACTCTTACCTATCATTAGCCACTCTTACAAAGATTTTATGTAAATAGTATATATATTTATCAGTTTAAAAATGTATAAAGATGAAATAAATGAATAAATGAAAAACATTCCCAACACCAGTATAGTAAAGGAACAAGCATTCTAATGATCCTTGTGTCTTATTGTGCAGGTGCAGAACGTGTTATCACACTAAAGCTGGAGATCCCTGGATCAATGCCTCCTCTTATTCAGGAAATGTTGGAAAACTCAGAGGGACACGAGGCAGGAGCGTGCAGTCCCAGCGAGAGCCCACCAGAGCACAGTCACAGCATCTCAACCACTTCAGAGGACGAGCGGGTCAGCAAATGCGCACAGGTGCAATAGGACCCTCTCCTCCACTTCAGACATTCCTAACACTATATGCACACAGGGATGATAAGCAAGAAGCAGACTGTACCCCCACTGCTGAATTTGCAGACTCTGAACTCAGATACCCTAAAAAAGTAAAAGACCAAGTTGGTTTCGATTTATATATACCTATATACTTTTTGCTGTTTACATTCTTAACTTCGCTGGACTCTTACAAGTAGACAAAATGAAAGAAAGGAAAAAAAACACTAAAGCAGCCATTTAACAGAACAAGAAATAAAGCTAAATCTATTTTCTCTTCTGATCATCAGATTGCATGATCTTGGAAGACTCTTGACTTTGTACATAATCTATTTACCATTCTCTTTGCTGGATGTTTGGTGCTTTCCTTCTGTCTTGCATACATGAAATGATCAAGACTAAAGGTAACAAACTGGATTGTTGAACATACCCACGTAAAGATCGCTGTCATTTAGGTCATAACATGCCCACAACTGCATCGCGTTTCTTCTATGCTTCACTCTACATGGAAGAACGCTCACTACATTATCTGAAGACTGTGTTGTATCGGAGTAACTGCTTGTTCAGTTAGAAGACATTTCATTGTAGAGTTGTCAGTGTCACTTTATGAAGGTGGATCAAACAGATGTGATTGTCTTGGCGGATATTTACAGGTGCATTACTGCAGTAATTGTAGCCTCAAAGGCACTTTCCAGTGTTACAATGTTTTTATTTTTGTCTGTTTATTTTTCCATGTTTACTTGTTCACAAGCCATTGGAGAAATGTTTGTGTGTGATTCACTACTTATGAGTGGGTTTAGCATAAAACGTTCCCCTTATGATTTACCAGGATACATCTCCTCTGTGCCTAAGAGCTCAGCTCTACTTAATAGAAGTCTGCAAAACTTTATCAAGAACACCATTGGTGTGTATTTTGATAGCAAAACACATGGTGTAAGTTGCAGTACTTTCTCAGAACCCAGCTGTAGGGCTGCTACATTATATGAGTATAAATGAGGAACTTCAGTAAGGACTGAGCTGCACATTGTTACCAGGTACAAGGGAGATGGAACATACATTACAGTGGCTTTCCCATTTAACTGGCACAATGTGGCTATAGTATATTGCTTCAGCCCCACACTTCAAAACACTAAAAGCCCAACTTTTTTTTTTTTTTTTTAAGTTTGGATCACAGCAACAGTGATGCCACAGTAGACGTTAACACGTAAAAAAAAAGTGTTCATAGGTCTCATTTAAAGCACTAGTTGGAACTTTGGGGGGGTGGGAGGGAATGATATTTTAGCAAGTCTGTGATGTATTCTTCACTGGCTCAGTTTGTACATGAGATTGTTAAACAATGCTTTCTATGTTCATATACTGTTTACCTTTTTTCCATGGAGTCTCCTGGCAAAGAATAAAATATATTTATTTTAAATCTTTCCAAGTATTCTTTAATGCGTGTGATTAGGGTTAATGATTTTTGTGAAGTGCAATGGAAAACAGGAGAAGTGGGGGTATAAATCCCACCCCATAGGAAGCACCGTGGTGATGAAATAGGAAATGCTGGGCTATTTGCCCCCTACCAAAAAAGTTGTGCTCTAAAAAACTCATATACCCTCCCTATTGCTACAGAAAATGGATAAGAAGAGACCAGAGAAGATTCCTTTGGGAATCAAACGATAGAAATTTTACTGTAAGTATAAGAGAGTACACAGGTCATGTGGTGGACATTTCCATGCCAAACACAACACACAAAGGGCAAAACATAAGTTAAAAACCACAGCCTACAATACTTTCCTGTGGAAGGCTGTCTGCCTGGTGCAGTGTTGCCATGTTGACATTTCGCTTAACTTTGGTTTCTTTAAATAGCCTGTTTTTTTTTTTTTTTATTATATTACTATTTCCTATACACATCACTTTAAGTCCATAGTCATGCCAGTGTCTCTTAGAGAAATTCTCAATTTAATGTCCCTTCCATAGTCATAGTCTAATGTTACTAAGAAATTTTTCAGAGGAATTCAATTAACCTACCCGGCCAGAGAACTTGGAGATGCTACATGTAGATTCTTCAGCCAGCGATGGGAGAGTGGACGGGTTGTGTCCAGAGACACAACCCACCCACCGCCCTGCGATGCATATCGGAGATGTGGTCCGCGGCTGTGGCTGGTGCGTACCCCCCCCAAGCAGGGTTCTTTTCCTGACCCCGCTGGGGTGCACTGGCCAGAGCCATGGCCCACCTGTCAGACAGTCTACTTGGCCGCGGACCCCTGCCATAGAGAATGCATAGAGGCCTCAGTGAGTGGTTCAGTACCTCAGATGCCGTTTTTTAAAGATCCAGTGGTGTGGAGTAACCAAGCCAGGAGCTGTGCATGATCCCTCAATCCCTAGGCAGGGGGAGGAGACAGAGAGAGAGCAGAAAGAATCAGCTCACTTACCAGTGCAGGAAATCCTAACTCTCCCTGCAGTCAGAAGAAGAAAGACCCTGCCCCTGCTCAGCCATTGGCTGAGACTGACATCCAACCAGAAGGCTCCCTGGGCAATGTGTCACAGAGCTTACAGCTGTACAGTAGCTCCCAGCTGATACAGAGATCGAATATCCTGTACCTACCAAAACAGTGGTTGGTTGGATTGTCTATAAAAGGGGCTGAGTTTTAATATTAGGGGGGACCCCAAAAAATGTTTATTTGTATTTATTTTGCAGTTTAATTTATTATTAATAATAATAATAATATATTGGTAAATAATATATTAATTAATTAGTATTTTATAGGGATAAAAAAAAAAAACATTACATTCCACTACAGAAAGTTGCCAGGTTTTGTTGAAGGCTATTAAACAGCTGAACGTTGTATAGCTCTTTCATGCGATCGTGCCCTCGTTCATTGTGGGATCTGATGTTTGGACTTCACTGAACAACACAAACACAAATATTACTGAAACACAGAGTGAATAGCTAGCCAGGCTGAAAAAAAATAATGAAGACATTTTCCTTTTAATATGTGGTTTCTTTCTTTCAACACTACTTTACCCCGTTTTCACTTTTGTACCCAGACTGAGGGACCAGATACCTGGTTACCCACTTATCAAAGTGGGCTTCAACATTTCAGTAGGCTCCCCACTCGCCAAACCCCTTGACTTTGGAGTTATGCACCCCAAAAATTGACCTTTTTACCTTAGGGCAGGTGTCTTATTTAGCCAAAAGTAATGTGGCTACAGCTGTTCTGTTCCCCTACCTTCTTTGGCAAGGCAGATTTCAGAGGACCTTTTGTGATTGGGGGAGGGCACACAGGCTTGCTGCCCCTATTTTATATTTTTACCAGTCCCAAGCTTATTAAAGGGTCTGATTTTAATATTATGGCAGAGCCAACATTTTTTGGATAAACTTTACATTTTAAGGCATTTTCTTTAAATCTGTAATTGTTCCTTAGTCCATTACAATACAATAGTTTACCTGCAGAGGAATTTGAGAATGTTTAAAAGTGTCACATTTACAGAAACATTTTTTGATTCACTTAAGATAAAAACCTATTGTAGTATGCAATTATTGGGATGCTAGGGAGTGACACCCTAATGCTAATTACCCCTTCATTACTATACAAACATGTTTGTCTCCTATACTTACATACTTTTTTCACTTGGAAAATGCTCCTATTGATCTGATTCCTGACTCTCAAGCAGTTTTAGTGAGGACACCATGTTCAGTTTTTCAATTAACATAAATTAAACTCAATTTCCATACTTAGCAGAAGCAGAAAATTTTCATTTTTAACAATTTGTCTAACTAGCAGTAGCAGAAAATGAGACTGCAGCTTGGTGCTGGCATGTTGGAGATGTCAACATACCAGACAGACTTGCTGATGTCTGGGGTGCCCAACCTATGGCCTGCGGGCCACATCCGGCCCTCTCCTTAGTCCCTCGCTGCTGTCCCGGCTAGTTGTCTTGCGGGGCATGTGGCGTATACATCTCCTATATTTTTCTATGAAATTGTGCTACAAGGAGAGGTAGCTTCCTGAGCATCCTGAGAGTGGACATGTACTACAGACCTGGCAATCAACTGTGGCTGCTCCCCGCCCACCTTGTATTGTGAGATAATCCTCGTGTATAAAGCTTCCTTTTTCCTACACCGCTTGCCAAATATGTATGATAGCTTTAGTTTTATATCTTTCATTAATAAAATGTTGCATTAATAAAATGAGCATCAAACTATTCTAGTTTCAAACATACTCTTTAATGTTTGTTTGCATTCTGGCCCGCAAGTTTTTTCTCAATGTCAACAGCGGCCCCCAGTTGAAAAAAGGTTGTGCATCAGTGCCCAATGGCATCTTCCATCCCGTAGCTACTACATGAAAGCTTATGTAGACAGGAGAGGAGGAATTGCTGGGCAAGCTCAGCAACTCATAATAGTACTTTTCTGTTTTCTCTTCAGTTGCGAACTGCAACATCCGGGAAGAGAGTTTTGTAGATGAACTTGTCTACTGTCTGTCCACTTTGTTTGTGACAGCCAACAGTGCCCTGGCCTGGAGCAAGTATGGAGAGGAATGGGGAGCAGAGGCTGGGTGAGTAGATGGCCACTACTGTGGAGCTGATTCATTGTGGACATTGAGTGTGGAAAATCAAAAGGTGTGGCTTAGGCTAAGCTGCAGTCTACAGAGTTGTGGAGGAAAGAAATTTGTTTGAAGTCTTACAATTATTTTACCCAAATCATCCTTAGACAAGTTTTAAGACAGTTGCATCAACCGGTGGGCAGAGCTGTCCTGTCTAGGGGCCAAAATGGCCGGAACCATTCTCGTGTGAGGCTATGTGCAACAGTGGGGTCTTGTACAGATGACAACCACTGAATCTAGCTTTACCTACAGTCTACTAGCCTCCATATTCAGATTCGGAGTGCTAGTAGAGCTGTCCCAGCACTTTGCGGGCCCTCAAAGCTTAAGTATGCAAACTGGCATCTGAGGTGAAAATAGTGAAACAAAGGAGAGCTGAATTCAAACCAAACTGAGCAAAACCAACTTGTGACATGACTACAGAGACACAAGTACTGAACTGACACAACAAAGAACAAGAACAAGAAAACTCTGAAGAGACACAACCAGTACCATAATAACACATACATAAACTCACAGCCATATTATCCCTGTAGAGTCACAGTGCAGGACTGACACATCTAGAAAATGAGATAGAATAAGCCCCATACTGACAACATCAGAAGCAAGTCTGCAGCAATGATATCTGTACCACACTGATAAAGTCAGACTTGTGCACAAAGACAGAATGAGACAGAATTGTACTGACAACTGGCATTTGACATTTTTGTTCCAATGAACCACAAGCATACCCTACTTTTTAACAGAATGCACCGAGATTCAAGTACATTTTTGAGTGATTATGTGTATTGGGATGCGATTAGAAATTATGGACAAGCATCCCAAAGTGTGTCTAGTGCATAAGTCCATTGAAAAGAGATTGAGGAAACACAAAAACTGCAGTATCTCTCCAGAAATAATATTCCACCTGCTCTTCAGATCCACAGCTTGCAGGTTGAGGCTAGGCAACGTACTACCAGAAAACACCTAGATGTGTGCAGTGGTGACAAATTCATAATGCCTATAAGAAGATGTGATCTTCCGTGAAAGCTGCTGCTGCTTGAAGTGATAGCGGCCAGTTAGTCTGAGCTGGGCAGTGGCTCTGTGCTGTGAAGGAGTGGCAATCTTCTAGATCAGTGTTTCTAAACCAGGGTTCCTCCAGAGATTGCTAGGGGTTCCTTGAGCAACAAGAAATGTGTGCTTCTCAGTTCAGTTTAACTCATACCAGTGATCTTTTTGGCTATCTGTACGGGTGGCATTCCTCCCAATTACCAACATTGTAGGTGGCATTCTTCATAAAAAACTACCATGCTATTGTACTGGTAATTCTAAATATAGTAATTATAGCAGTGGTTTCCTTAAATTTATTTTAAGGGTTTCGACCATGTTAAAAAGGTCTGGAAACTCTGCTCTAAATGTAAGAGTTATTAGGCAAAAGAAACATAGCAATTGGGAACAGAAAGTTAAGAAATATTGTTCTGGCCGTCAAAGTGTTGGTTTAGCGGCAGGCCAAGGCCTGTACGGTGTGTGGGCCTGGTATAAGGTATGAACAGAAGAGATTAGATGGTATCACTAATAGTATTGTATACCACACAAGGCTAAGCACTCTTCAAACATCACCTAAACGGTGACCAATTTCAAATAATTTTTATAATCCTTCATACACATTTTAATACTATAGATTCAATTACAAAAGCTGACAAAAGCAAGAAAGATAGGTATCCTCAAAAAAAAAGGCCAAAGTCATGTTGTTTTACAAGGGTTTGTTTCTTGCAAATTTGTGCTAGACTTGGAAAAAAAACAAGCTTCCTTTCTAAAAACATTAGTAAATAGTTCACAGTGCGTTTAATCCTTCATAGGAATCTTTTTTTTTTTCAGATACTGCATTGCAAAGCCTAGTGCAGACAGGCTGGTCTCCCTTGGACAGTTAAATAACTGTCATTTTTCAGTTGGACAATGCTTGGTCAGTGAGCTAGGACAGCAGGTGTAAACCAACTAAAGCTCCGGCTACTGGCACTAGCTGAGGAGGAAGCCACTAGGAAAGCATCTCCAAAGCACTTAGTCTGAGATTTTCTGCAGATTTCATTTTTCTATTTGTTTTTTAGGTAAACCAACTACAAGAGAATCTTATACCATCAGGAACCCAAGATGGAGAGGCCCTTCACGGCACACCATATGTTCAACATGCCATCACATGAGTCAAACATAATAATTTTAGTCATAATAAAGTCTTGAAATGGACATCTTTAATGTCACTTATATTTGTGCCTGGATATTTCACATTTCATATACCCGGAAAGGTTAGGCAAGGCTTCTTGTAAAGGTCTTTTAGTGGTTTTAAAAATATGTAAATAGTTCAGGCTCAATTCACAAACCCACAAGAAGATAAGGATCTGTTTTCTTTTACAAAACATGGTAATTAACGAACATTGGTATCATTTTAGGGAGTAAGCGGGAAACATCTCTCATTATTTGCTAACCATATACTGTATATTAGTCATTGCAGGCTACTATTCCCCAAAAGCTCATCGAACCTTCGATTCAGAGGTACACTTGGATGCAGGGTATCAGAACGGCAGTTGCCCTGAATACCTAGGAAGAAGAGGACATCTGAACATCAATGCCTCACAAAGGGCCTGAAGTCGTTCTCCTGTCAACCGCATGAACACCAGACACCACCAGCAAATGATCAGCAGACTGGGGATCAGCCAAGCTGCAGCATCTGCTTGATTGAATATGAACCAGGGGAGCAAACTGAACAACTACCCCGTGCTCACAAATTCCACCAGGCCTGTGTCAACACATGGCTGAAGGAGCCACAGCAGCACCATAGAGAATGAATGGGGACAGCAGTAAGCAGTTCAGTACTGCACACTGCCGCTGGCTGGTAAATGTGCAGATGCTGGTTCTTTAGTGACTAAGAGTGACTAAGCTGGGAGCCACACAAGATTGCTGGATCCCAAGGAAGGTCTGGACATACCCTAATTGTATTTTTAAAATGAATTAATCAAATAGAAGGACATTACAATATAATTTAGGGTGCAAATATTAAAAGAGCTTACTGTCTATAATTCCCAACAGCCAAAAAATCCTCTTTGTCATATTTCTTCCTATAATTTCTCTTTTATATATATATGTACACACATAAATACATATATATATATATATATATTAAAGATATTTATATATATATATATATATACATGCATGTACACACATTAGGGCACATAAAGCAAAACAACAATATACACATAAAACAAAAAACTTACTGGAATAAGGATCCTTCTCTGAAAATTGGCTGGTGCATTTTTCAACTGATAGAACACAGTTCAAGCGCACCTAACGATTCCGCCTTGGCGCACAGCAATGCGCATTACACTCCTGATTTATTAAAGCTCTCCAAGGCTGGAGAGGATACACTTTCATCAGTGAAGCTGGGTGATCCAGCAAACCTGGAAGGGATGTCTTCAAAGCTATTTGCTATTCACTAGCAAATGTTTTAAATCCTACACCAGGTTTGCTGGATCATACAGCTTCACTGTTGAAAGTGTATCCTCTCCAGCCTTGGAATCAAAAGCTTAATGATCTAAGGAAGATGGATAATTTTTCATAATAGCTCTTTTAACTTGATCCTTAGCAGCATCTTGGTCAGGGAAGGTGGGAACAGATTTGCACGCAGCTCCTAGGCCTGAAGGCATTGCACTGCCCACGCCCATGTTAATATATAATTAAAAGAGTTATTTGCAGAACAGACTTGTGCATTCTTTTCTATCAAAAGACCTTACCTATTGGCAATTTTTAGGTGTAAAAGTGTTTTTCTGCTTTAAAAAGGTATCTATTGAATTCAGCAAATAAGGTAGCTCCTGGTACACTGCTCAAACAACCTACCGTGTTTTCCCCGTCTACTCCGAAAGTAAGCCCTAGCATGCTAATCATGCAAGGGTGAAATATAAGCCCTCCCCTGAAAGTAAACCCTATTGGCTTCTTTGGAGGGTGTGGTCACGTGGTAGGCGGAGGGATACTAAGAGGAAGGAGAGAGCAGAGAGAGAGCAGGAGATTTTCAAAGCACTGGAGCAAGGAGACAAGAAATCGCAGGGTTAATTAACCTACCCTGGTGTGACACTACAACTAAGTGGTTGGTGGATTCTCTTTTTAAAGGGTCCTTGCTAGTATTTCATTCATTAGCAGCAATGCATATTTATTGATTTTTTTTTTTTTTTTGGCTTTTACTCAGATTTATATTGGTTACTGTTTGTGGTCAACAAAGCTTTGGAAGTTTTGTTTCTGTGTCTTCATGTTACTCTATGAGTCATATGTTAATTGTCAGCACATTTTCTTGTTATGTTGCACTTGTTTGCTTATGTATATATATATACATACAGGTATACATAACCATTATATATATATATATATATATTTGTACATGATTAAATGCAGTTTTTTTTACATGAGAAAAATAAGACTAACTAAACACTAAAAATAAGACTAACTAAACACTAAACCTTGAGAGCTCTCCATTGTTACATTGTTACTAAAACAGGGTCTGAAAATGATTTATCAAGAGCCCAGTGCTCAAAGATCATTTCCAGGCTATCCTCTCCATTCCAGTTCAACAGAGTCTGAATGAGGTGCTGTTAGGTCTGATAGATGGTGACCACTTGGATGGCTGTATTTGGAGTGTCTAGATCTTGCAGCAATCTCAAAAAAGGGGAAATAATAAACTACAAATAATAAGGCTATTACACAGCATTGATGTGGAGCATTACCTTGGGTCCCTTCTAACTTTGGCAAACAGTTTATTGACAGCCCCTCCCACCCCAGAGAATTTTTTTTTACCTAAACTAACTTGTCTATAACTCACTATCTTTGTATTCTTTGCAGAGAACACACAGGAATTACAAGCATTCATCAAACAGACTAGACTAATCAAGCTGTAGAGAAAAATACTATAAAACATGTTAAGACAAATTGCCTTTCCACTTTTCACCACTTGGGGAATAATGAGCTGTGCGTTCTCTGGGGATATGTTTTGTGCAAAACGATTCGTGTTTTAACCCAAACAGTACATGGAACGCCTGTTATAATACGACTTACCAAAACACCACAAAATTGTTTTTCTTTTTCATAATATTTTACCAAACAAACTTAAAACAATTCAATGTACCATATGATAAAAAAATATATATAGTATTTATAATATTAATTTGTATTTTCAAAAGCAACATGTACTGTATGACCTGAACCTATTGTTTAACACATCTTGCACGGGTATAAGAACGTGACTTCTGTCCTACCTATAACACAAGCTTCATATTGCATGAGGACAAATATTATTAAGTAACAGGGACACAGTGCAGGCTTCTCTGCTTTATAAAAATATAATGTACTTACATACTTACTGTCCTACCCACTTCTACTGGGGGAACTGATCACTTATCAACACCCAGGGTACCAATCCTTGTGCAGTACGGCAGTATGTCAGAGAGAGCAAAACAGCGCCTGCACCACCAAGGCAGTACAATACACTGCCCAAGGAGGTAGAGAAGTAAACAGGGTTCTGCACAGTTTTTTCTTTCTCTTTTTCTTTCTTCTGTAAGTGTCAGCAACACCCTAGCTTGCTTATCCATACATTGTTTAAAACAATGTTTTAGATACACCTACAGTTTTATTTGTATTGCCATTAATAAAGTAGTTGTGATGGAAACATAGTGGGCTTTCTGTGCAAAAATACTTCACTGCTCCCTTCCTCCCCTTTTCAAAAATACTTTGTAACACAGCTCATGTAGAGTTGGTTGAACCTGATAGGGATAGACCAATAAAGCAGCTGACTTTGAGCAAGCTTTTATTTGTTGCAAGAAACTGCAATGATAAAAGCTCCTGTGCAACTGCACCACCTCTGCAAGGATGGAGAGTTAAACCTCACAGGATTACAGGTTGTAATTGAGCAGCACATGATACACTCTACTCAACAAAACACTAAACAAATACTAAGGCAATGCGATTCATGTCATTGTATGTTCAGGAAGTGCTTTTTGGTTTTAGTACCCATCCCCTATGTGCAAGCCTAAAGCCCAGCAGTTTTCCTTAAGAAAAGACAAACACTTTACTGTATTTCCGTCTTTTTATGTTTTTTTTCTTCTCCATCCTCAAAAGCAGCTTTTTTTTCCCCTCTCTATGACCCCCTGACCACCACCACCGAGGACAATTAAAAGCTTGAGCACAGCAGTCTAAAACATTTCTAGAAGTCAAACTGATACAAGTACATGAGTTTCATAAGTAGAAAAAAACCCATAAAACTGTATGTGTAACAACAAATGTTAAAATGCCTACGACGATAATAAAAAAACATCAAAAATAAAAAATACATCATCACATAAAATAAGAATGTTTGGTGCTCTTCAGGCACATAACTAATACATAGCAAAATCATCTTCATCATCAGACTCTGCAAAATATTTCACTATATTCTTGGCCCAGCCAGGCCGCTGCCTTGTTTTACTTTCATTGCCAGTTTTTGATGGAAAGATGTCCACGTCTGAATCATTGTCAAATGCTGTTGTCTTTTTCGGTTTCTGAAATAAGAAAGAAGGGTTTAGATTTCATAAATGGAAGCCCAGTTCTCGCACCAATAAAAAGACAACTCATTAGAGACAATTCACCAGGAATACCTGAATGTATAACATGTATACTGTACATAAAACTGACCTGAAGGCCCCTTTTAAATGAGCTTATCCTGACTTCTAGATGTACTAGTACGAGGGGGTCCTGAGAAGTTCCTGGCTTTGCCCAGAAAGAAGAGAGCCAGAGTTATGAAATAACACATTTATTCAACATATTCCCCCCTGAGACTGATGCACTTGGTACAGCGTAGTTGCAGCTTTTCTAGATTGTTTAAATAAAAGTCCCTGGTTGGGCCACAAACCAGCTCTCAGCAGCATCTTTGACGTCAGAAATGTCCAAATGTTGCCCCTTTGGGTGTTTCTTTAAATTCAGGAACAGATAATAGTCCGAAGGGGTCAGGTCAGGTGAGTAGGGGGGATTGTGGACCAATTGGAGACCCAGGGTGCTCAATTTGGCAGCCACAATGTTGGATGTGTGCATAGGTGCATTGTCCTGCATAAAAAGGATCCCTTTAGTCAACTTTCCACGGCGTTTTGTCCTAATGGCCTCCTTCAGCTGGTCCAGGTAGCATAATATTGTCCGGTGATACTAGAGCCCTGAGGTAGGTAGTCCACCAACAGAATACCGTCTCTGTCCCAGAAAACAGACGCCATGACTTTTTTTGGCCGATGTCTTGGTCCGGATCTTCTTCGGCTGTGGGGACCCGCTGGGGCGCCATTCCTTTGACTGTTCCCTGGTTTTAGGATCATGGATGTAGAGCCAGGTTTCATCCTCAGTCACTAACCTAGCCAAAAGTCCTGTGCAGCTTCAAAATGGGCCTAAACGGCTTTGGATGCTTCAACTCGTTCTTTCTTCTGATCACTGTTCAAACATTTCAGCACCCACTTTGCTGAAAGCTTGCGCATGTCTGGGATAGTGGTGATAACAAACCCAACACGCTCCTGTTAGATGTCAAGTATCTGGGCTATCTTTTTTGCGGTTATTCGCCGGCCCTCAATAATCAGCTCATGGACAGCATCGCAGGTTGCAAGGTCACTTCAGGTTGGGGGCGCCCACTGCGGGGCTCATCTTCAATGGTGAAATGCCCACTTCTCCCCCAGTGTTTGTGACATCTCAGTGTGAATGTCCTTTGCTGACTTTCCCTGGAGATTCAAAAAATTCATGAGGGGTCCATAACTCCAACGCTGTGAAACTTGCTTATGTCTCTGCCATCACAGCTTCTCACTAAAAGAAAAAAACTGTTTTAAGAATCGCAAAGACCTGATATTTGCACAGCTACATACTAAGATTTTAGGCTGTCATATGCCCCCATACTCATTTTTCTATTTTTCTATTTCATCCTCGTAACATTTAAAAAGCAGTCATATGATCTTATAACACTTGCATTAAGAAAAAAATAAGTCTGGCAAATTTGTGAAGTGCGGCAATGTTTTACAAAGTAAACAGAAAGTAGGAAGGGTTGGGGCCAAAAAAAAGTAGAAACTTACATTTCACTTTTGTTCTTTCTATTCCTACATTTACATAAATGTCAAAGATTTTGATTATCTCTGCTAACAAACTATTTTCACAATATGCTGTACATTTGCAATAACTCCCTTGTTGTGCAGTTTGAATATTAACCGTGTTTAAGGTATTATTTTACTTCTATCAGATGCAAGTGACAAAAAGAAAAAAAATAGGAAACTACAATGCAATTAAAAATAAATTATATCCATATAGTCTATTGCTAATACTGCTGCTTTTTGATTCAGACCCTTAAAACGGAACTAAAATCCGACTTAAAGATTACATGATCAGGCAGGTCATTATTGCAGAAAGGGACAGGTTGATGACCCTTCTTCCATAATTTCCTTTACCTGCCCGGGTTTCTGGCAATAAAACTGAGATTCACATGTGCAGCTTCAGTTTTGGTTGCCAGTATACCTGGCATTCCTGGGTTCCTCTGCACATGCTGGAAATGAGTTACATCATCCGGGCTGAAGATGGCAAAGAAGATGGTGGTGCCCTATACACACTAGAGGAGCATAGGCTTTGATTTTTTCCTTTTGCTTTAAAACAAAGGGCATATTTACATTACATTTATGTGCAACACACTGTTGCCTCCTAGTGGCAAACAACAATATATTCAAAGGCAAACCACAACCATGTGCAGCCTTTTTGGTATGCTTTGTAACTTCTTTTCCTGGGCTGACTATGGTAATCATGAAATAAATAAACAGTGTAAAACAGCTAACCTGTAACAAGACAAAATACACAGGCAATCAACTGGTACTTTCCAAGGAGTCTGCCTGGACTCCTAAGTAACTGACAACACCATCTACCTTTAAAGTGAGGGGTATTCCTTTCATTGACCCCTATATGCAGGGCATTCTCCTCAATGATTCATAATGTACTCT
Organism: Pyxicephalus adspersus; assembly: GCF_032062135.1. Taxonomy (NCBI): domain Eukaryota; kingdom Metazoa; phylum Chordata; class Amphibia; order Anura; family Pyxicephalidae; genus Pyxicephalus; species Pyxicephalus adspersus. The sequence continues at coordinate 107,971,902 of NC_092862.1, read as the reverse complement.
TTCTACTAACCCCCAACTGGCACAATTGACCCTGACCTCTAACTTAGTAATAATAACTACTACTAATATGTATTGTGGGGTAAGGCCTACATTCATAGGCAATGAAGAAGACTGATGCCTTCTTCTACTCCCCACAAATACCAATCGCCCTTCCTCTACTGACCTTAATGTAGAAGATCCTTTCTGCACTGATCACCTACGTCAGAAGGCACCTCTCTAACTGATCGCTCCAATTAAATAGTTCCAGATTGATTCTAGAATTTTCAGTTGATGTTCTCAGAGCAATTACAACTATTTAAAAGGTTCCTCCAGAAACTGTAGGAAAGGTTGCCCTATATAGTAGTAGTGGTGGTGTATTTGTGTGAAATTAAAGTGAAATACCATTGTGCACCTTTTTAGAAATAGATGAAAACATGTCAGCTTGTTTTTTCTTCTGTATTTCTGATGTCTTTCTGTAGGTAGGAGATCAGAGAGATTTGTTATAACTTTAACAGGCAAACTAATGTACACACCGATAATAGAATCTTACTGCTTGATATGTACACAGATTATTTTAAAGAAAGGAAATCATATTCATTGGGGGAATTGGGCATGGGGGACCGGGGCTTGAAGTCGTCTAAAAAGTGTATTTGGGCCTTTCAGCTGTGGAGAACAGACCATAACATGTTATTAATAAAGACTTTCAACTCTTGATTACAAATAACCCCCAGAATAGGACAGAATAAGTTTTGTACTGACAACTGGCACTTGACATTTTTGTTCCAATGAACCACAAGCAAAACCTTCTTTTTACAGAAAGCACTCAGGGCCAAGTTCAGTTTTGAATGTTTATGTGTATTGGGATGGGATTAGAAATGATTGACAAGCATCCCAAAGTACTTTCAACTTGCAATGCTGCAACAAGTGTCATGTGCATAAGTCCTTTTAAAAAAGAGCTTGCAGAGACACAGACAATGCTCCACCTGCTCTCCAGCTGCATAACGTGCATGTTGACATTGCGTGTTGAGGCTAGGCTGGGTACTACCAGAAAACGCCAGGATGCCATGTGTGCAGTGGTGACACGCTCATAATCCCTATAAGAAGATGCGATCTTCAATGAAAGCTGCTGCTGCTTGAAGTGATAGCGGCCAGTTAAGCTGCATACACACCTGCAATTTTTCTCGTTGGAAAGGATCTTTCACGATCCTTTCCAACGAGAAAAGACTGCACGATGCATGAACGATGCTGTACATACAGCACCGTTCATGCTCTATGGAGAGGGGAGGGGGAGAGCGACGGAGCGGCACCCTGCTGCGCGCTCTCCCCTTCCCTTTCATTAGGATCGGTCGTCGTCCATCGTCCATGGATCCGCCAGGACGGTCGTCTGATGAAGGACGATGACCGACTGTACACACCGCAGATTTTCGCCCGATAATTGGCCGATACCGATTATCGGGCGAGAAAAATTTGCCGTGTGTACGCAGCTTTACTCTGAGCTGGGCAGTGGCTCTGTGCTGTGAAGGAGTGGCAATCTTCAAGATCAGTGTTTCTCAACCAGGATTCATCTAAAGATTGCTAAGGGTTACTTGAGCAATAAGAATTGTGTGCTTCTCAGTTCAGTTTAACTCATACCAGTGAGCTTTTTGGCTATCTGTAAGGGTGGCATTCTTCCTAATAACTACCACACTAATGTACTGTGAGTTCTGAATATTTCATATAATTATAGCAAGAGTTCTTTGAAGACCTTAAATGATTTCAATGGGACCGACCATGTTACTAGGTCTAGAAACTCTGCTCTAGATGTAAGAGTTATTAGGCAAAAGAAACATAGCAATGGAGAACAGAAAGTGAAGAAAAATTGTTTTGGCCGGCAAAATGTTGCTTTAGTGGCAGTGGGCAAGGCCTAGGTGGTATAGACTGAAATCTGGCCCTGACTCTCACATTTATTGTTACACTTCCATTATTACACCTTTAGTAACAAGTAGTGAATAAGCATTATTACAGATAAACAATAATTACTAGTCATTAAGTTGGTGTGCCTGCTGATTGATTTGTTTTAAACTAACAAAGTGCACCAATAAAATGTCTGTATTACCTTTTAGCATCCTTCCATCTTTACTTATTATGTATCATGAACAGATCCTGCCCATCCGAGTAACGTCTGGATGAACATAGATCTGCTGGCTGGTCCCTTCCAATCAGGTATGTATAGTATAATTTTTTATTACTTTCTTTAACAATAACCCTAGTAAGGGGTATTTTTTTACCACAGAACTAATAAAACAATCTGGATGGGAAAGGATTAGAAGAGTGTCTACCTTCCCTCTGGTGTCTACCTGCCCTCCCCCTTCCAGTTGGACAGAGCTGTGATTTTCCATCCGCAACAACCAGCGCTGGATCAGTCTGTGTGGGATCTCATTAGACATCCCTGGATTTTGCAAAGGTATTTATTATTAGTCTGCTTTAGCCAAAGGCAAGGGGGTTACTCACTTTTTCCTCTCTTCCTATTTTGACAAGACACATTTTAGAGGACCATTTATGGCTAGGAGACGGACACACACACCCACACCCATTCCCTATCCATAAAGGTCCCAAGCTAATAAAAGGGCCTGCATTTATTATTAGGGGGCACTCCACACAATGTTGTTTTGATTTATATTTTTCTTTCAATTCAGTTAGTTTTATTTAAAAATGCTTACATTTCAGAAGGTTTTCTGGATTGGCTGAACACCTGTAAACAGCTGGGACCCCATGTTTGGACTTCACTGGTCCCTGAAAAGGTAAATATTACACAGGTCAACAAAAAATTAGTTTTGATAATTATCTCAGATCTGTTTTCATTTTTTCCCCAACACGTACAATTCCCGAGTTATGAGTACTATTATAGTTAACATTGTACGTGCATGTATTTTGTACTAAAACATAAGCACTATTGAAGTGATTGTTAATACATCTTCAGTGTAAAGTAAAATAAGGCACACTGTGGTATAAATCTAATGAACATTGTCAGTCAGGTACCATTGTTTCTTCAGAAATGCTTAGAGTATGATTTTCTTGTGTACTCTTTGTCTGGATTGTCGCGGTACAGCATCCAGCAGTAGTCGGCCATCATACTTTCATTCCAGAAACCTTGGTAGCGGTGCTCCATTAACGGAGTGTCCTGGTGAAAACAATCTCTATGTTTGTCACTCACCATACCAAGATTTTCCGGGAAGAATTCTAGATGTGAGTGCAAGAAATGTATTTTTAATGACATGCGACATCCCAGTTTCTGGTATGAATCAGATTCTGAACTCCTTCCTTGTATGCAGGAGACCTATGGTTGCCCAGGAAATTTCCACACAGCCACTTGAATGCATTTCAAGCTTCTAGCTCAGCTGCTGAGAGAGATTGTTTGAAAACATCATCCTGCAAAACAGACGATCTGTGGCCCTATAAATATCCCTTCCTTCATTTTTGCAGTGCTTAGTTTGGAAACTTCTCAACAAGGTACTGAAAACCCATGGAGTGTGATTTACCCATGACCTTTACAAGGTTCTTCATCAAGCCTAACTTGATATGGAGAGGTGGCAGAAATATTTTATGCAATTCAACCAGAGGCAGAAACTTGACACTGCTTGTTCGGGGTTTATATTCGGGGCCAATCACGCTTGACATAATGGTCTCCCGTAGATCAACTGTCCCACAGGCAAAGGAAACAGCAAGATTTTGTGAATCCTCCTTGCATTCCCATCAGCAAGCCAATAACCTTTGGATCCCCACAGATGTTCCACTGGTGTGTTTTTTACTGGATTGCTTCAAGTTGTAACTTTATGTTGTCATAGGACTCCTTTAGGTTAACGGAATGGGCAATCACTTTGCAATTACCATTATGCAGTAACGCTGCTTTAAGCTTCTTTTAGAGGAATCAATGAAGATACGCTATTCAGATGGAACATGCTCCTGTGACCAACTGTTAAAGGGTGCATTTATATCATGACAGTAGCACAGTGAGCCATCACTAGTGAAGAACTTTGTCAAGTTAGGATTTCGTTTTCTGTAGTGAGTTACAGTTACACACTTTGCAAGCAAGTGCTTCTGTTTAAGCCTTGAAGCAAGACCTTCTGCTTTGTCTGTGGAGAGATTTAGATCACAAACGAGATCATTCAGCTCTGCTTGTGTACAGGTTTCTGGTTCTGAATCTTCATCGGCCAAGTAGTCAGGATCAGATGATTCGGGGGTTGTAACTGGCTGCAACTCCAGCACTTTCCTCATCACCTTCTACAGAAGCAAGTCCATCACGTGGAGGTACTAGAACTGGAAATTATTCATCATGGGGAACAGGCCTAATTGCAGACTCGAGGCTGGGATATACAATTTTGTGCTTAGTTGTACCTGAGAATACACTTTTGTTGACACAGCAAATATAGCTGTCGATTAGATGGTCTCGCAGTTCTCTCCACACCATCGGAATTGCAAATGGGATTGCTGCTTTCCGCCAATTTAGCCGGTCACGCAGTCTGTTGGAACAACTGGTACAGATGACATGTGCCCGAGATTTATCCTGGTCACCAAGTGGACAGCTGAAATATAATTTGTATATCTTTTTATGTTCTGTGGTAATTTGGAGATGTTGTGCTTTCGTTGTGAATGAACCACACATGTAACAGAAACTGTCTGGATCATTAAGGCAATTTCTAGGCATGATGAAATCAATCGCAGTTAGTGCGGTCTCTAACCCTAAAAAAAGAAAACTGTTTTTAATTGTTGTAATATGTTAGGGCTAATAATAACGAATTTAACACAATATATAATTAGCTGCATCACTAGAAGTGCTGGAGAAGAACTGAACACAGATTTGAAATCTGCATCAAAATTACTACAAAGCCCACATACAATTATATCTGATTAAAATGACATGTTCACCTGTCTTATTAAAACTTAGAGCAACAAATACACTACATTCTAATATGTGGTCTCTCTCTTTAGGACTAATTTACCCCTTTTGGGAATGGCTAAGGGGTACTAGGCATCCATACACAACATGAGGGGCTGAATGTCTGGTGGTCCATTTTTCAAAGGGGGCTTCCACATTCCAGTAAGCTCCCCACCAGCCAACCTCCACAATGTTGAGGTCACATTGTGGGGATAAAGCTCTCTCTCCCAATGATGGCTCCTTCCACCACTGGGGACAAGAACTCACGTTTTGCTTCCTTCCTTTTTTTGGCAAGCTACATTTTATATATTAAAAGCTAGGAAATTTCTATGGCCAGGAGAGGGGCACACACACCAAAACTTTACATCCAAAAATTTCCCAAATGTATGAAGGGGTCAGGTTTTATTATTCACATATATTTTTTTACTTTGTATGATTTTTGTAGTTATTTAATTTAATTAGTAAGATTTAAAGTAAGTAAAAAAAATAACATCACATTACATTTTAGGACTAATGATGAGTTTGCTGTGTGGTTACCAATTCATTGTGCCAGGGAACTGCTGCTTCAGGGTAGACTTGCATGTGGTTTCTACCTGCAGCAACCTCATAGAGAATGGGGACAGCAGTAAGCAGTTCAGTACTGCACACTGCCGCCAGCTGTTAAATGTGCAGATGCTAGTTCTTTAAGAACCAGTGCTGTAGTGTGAGAAAAAAAACTGGGAGCCACGCAGAATCGCTGGATCCCGAAGAAGTTTTGAACATACCCTAACTGTATTTTTAAAATGAATTATTCAAATAGAAGGACCTTATATCTTAGGTTGCAAATAATAGAAAAGCTTACTGCCTTTTAAAGCCCAGAGGCACAGAGGTGGGAGAGTGAGATGGATGATACCATCTCACCATGGTGAGATCTGAACATACCCTAACTCTATTCATAAAATGAATTGTCCAAATAGTGGGAGAGACAGGGAGAGAGAGGAAGAGGGTGAGAAAAAGATAGAGATAGATCGCAAAATGGGGAGTGACAAGAGAGAGGTGAGAGAAAGACAAGCAGGGAAGTGGGAGGAAAAAATAAAGGAAGAGAGAAAAATAGAGTGAAAGATGGAAAGAGGGAGATGGGGAGAGAAAGATATAAATCTCTCTCTCGCTCATATATATATATATATATATATATATATATATATATATATATATATATATATATATATATATATATAACAGATTTTCATTCAAGCAGCCACTAGGCCTTCTGAAGACATTGCACTGCCCATGTAAAAGTTGTTTCTTTTCTATCAAAAGACCCTACCTGCTGGCAATTTTTAGGTGTTAATGTTTATTTCTGCTTTAAAGGTATCTAACAAACTAAGCAAATAAGGTGGCTCATAGTAGACTGCCCAAACCACCTATTTAAGGAAGGGGTATATACAGACAGGGCAAGTGCTGGAGGTGATGTAGACAACACTAGACCTGGAGAGATTTCCAGTTACCTTGTTACTAAAAACAGGGTCTGAAAAATTATGTATCTAGAGCCCAGTGCTCAAAGGTCATTTTCAAGCTATCCTCTCGACTTTCAGTTCAACATAGCCTGAATGAATGTAGTAACACACTTACTGTCCTACCCACCTCTACTGGGATCACATGAACTGATCACCTATCAACACCCAGGATACCACACCTTAAGAGGTATGCATGTCAAAATGTCAGAGCGCAAAATAGCACTTGCCCACCAAAGCAGTACAATACACAAGGAGGTATAGAAAGGAGGTTCTGGAACAGATTTTTTTTCTCCTGTAAATGGCAATATAACCCCAGCTTGCTTATCGATACATTCTTTAAAACAAATTGTCAGATACACTTACAAAAGTAAAAATTACATTGCTACTAGTGAGCGTATTAAAACCTTTATCAAAATATTGCACACATAAAAGCCCTATAATTTAAATACATGGTTAGGTAAAATTGGTTGTTGACATAAGGACATTACTGATTTTGGCCAAGACATCTAGGTTTCAATTACCTAAATGTCAAAAGGGTTAGTTTTTATAAACCCCAACAGCAAATTTCTTTTTGTTATCTTTTTGTCTGTTAAAATATACCATTGACAGTGTTTTGTTGTAGCCATTTATTAGGTGCAAAAAATCTGTTTTACATCAGAAAATGAGTGATGCCTTTGTCCAATGCTTAACGAAGGCAAATTTCAGCCCTGCAGTTGACTGCAAAAGTCTGCCGCAGGCTCAACCACTGCCATTCAGTTGAACCACTTTGTACAGGTGGTTGCTGAACACATGTTGCTTCTGGCAGCCCGTCATTAGCTGCTTCTATTGACTTTAATGAATGCGCAGCTCACAGTGGCTGAAAATCAGGAAACCATATGGTAATGATGGGAGGTTGCTAAGAGCGGCTAACAAGGGGGCCTTAATTCATAAAGGTCTCCCAGTTTTTATCTTTTTAGTTTTTAGCCTTTATGGTGTGAAAAATAGTTTGCCTCCTTTTGGCAAGCAAAACGAGGAAAAGCAAACACTTCACAAAAATGCTGTGTGCAGTCAAGATATGGCTTTCTGTGCAAATAAAACATTACACACCTTTCAAAAATACTTTGTTACACAGCTCATGTAGAGTTGGTTAAACCTGATAGGGATAGACCAATAAAGCAGCTGACTTTGAGCAAGCTTTTATTTGTTGCAAGAAACTGCAATGATAAAAGCTCCTGTGCAACTGCACCACCTCTGCAAGGATGGAGAGTTAAACCTCACAGGATTACAGGTTGTAATTGAGCAGCACATGATACACTCTACTCAACAAAACACTAAACAAATACTAAGGCAATGCGATTCATGTCAATGTATGTTCAGGCAGTGCTCTTTTGGTTTGTACCCATCCCCTATGTGCAACCCAGCAGTTTTCCTTAAGAAAAGACAAACACTTTATTTTATTTCCATTTTTTAATGTTTTTTTTTCTTCTTCATCTTAAAAAGCAGAGTTGCTCATTTTTTTTCTCTGTATTTCTCCCCCCCCCCAGGACAATTAAAATGTGTGCTTGAGCACGGCAGTCTAAAACATTTCTACAAGCCAAATTGATACAAGTACATGAGTTTCATGAGTAAAAAAGAGCAGAAAACTGTATGTGTAACAACAAATGTTAAAATGCCTACGACGATAATAAAAAACATCAAATACATCATCACATAAAATAAGACAATGTACAAAAGTCGCCAACAAGGACGAGAGGACTACACAAGATACTTTGCTGGAAAACGGTTTGGTGCTCTTCGGGCACATAACTAATACATAACAAAATCATCTTCATCATCAGACTCTGCAAAATATTTCACTTCTTTCCTGGCCCGGCCAGGCCGCTGCCTTGTTGCACTTTCATTGCCAGTTTCTGATGGAAAGATGTCCACGTCTGAATCATTGTCAAATGCTGTTGTCTTTTTCGGTTTCTGAAATAAAATAGAAGAATTCAATTTAATTAATATGTAAAAGGGAAGTCAGTTCACGCACCAATAAAAATTACAGAATGCACATTGTGAGTCTGGATAAATTGGTTGTACATAATCAATTTTTTAGATGCCAAGAAACCAGGAATTCCTGAATATATAACATGTATACTGTACATAAAACTGGCTTGAAGGACCCTTTTAAATGAGCTTATCCTGACTGCTAGATGTACTAGTACCATTTAAAAAGCAGTCCTGTGATCTTGCATTGAGAAAAAAAAAGTAGAAGTGTTGAGCCAAAGTAAAGTAAAAAAAAAAAAAGAAAACTACAATGGTAGTAAAAAAAAAATATTTTAACCATATAGTCTGCTGCTAATACTGCTTCTTTTTAATTCAGACCCTTAAAACGGAACTAAAGTCTGGGGTTTAGCGCTGCCTAAATGTTCAGCAGAAGATCATTTGAGACAGATCACTAAGTACAAGCATTGCAAAAAAAAACACACACATCATTTAGAGGATCATACATACTTTGCTGGATGTGGTCTTCTTCCCTGGATTGTAATCTCCTTCATTCTCTGAATCTGAGGTTTTCCTTTTCTTCCCTCTTCCTTTTGCTTTAAAACAAAGGGCACAGTTACATTACATTTATGTGCAACACACTGTTGCCTCCTAGTGGCAAACAACAAGAATTTCAAAGGGAAACAAAGCACAACCATCCACAGCCTTTTAACCCCCCTAGCTCTCTAATTCTCTCCGTATTTCCTTGCAAAAATTGTTATTTTTTTACATGAAAATTTATTTTACATTTTAGGCCTGTAATTCTTAGGGATAATTCACCAAAATATGTCCACTATTTAATAAACTACTACTATTTAAAAAACACAAAATCTGTTAAAAAATAAAAAATAGTTAAAACATGTAATATAACTGTACAGAAGCATGTATAATATATATATGTATATATTATATGAAGATTTCTTTGTATTGGACTCAATACAGTTATTTTGTATTGAATCCAATACAAAATTATTTGAATTTCCCGCCACACCGACGTTACCAGGAAACCCTCAAAGATTGTCTCTGCAGTTCGCGGCTGAAGATCGAAGTGGAAGCACGTGTCCACAGGACCTGCGGGGACCAGCAGGATGCCGGGGAACGCCAACTGAGCAAGGTGTTTTTTGTTTTTTTTTAAAGTTTAAAGCAACCCCGGGTGTGACTCGGGATTACCGCTTTTTGCATGGTAAATCCACCCAGAGTAACACTCAGGAATACTGCTGGGGGGGGGGGGGGGGGGTGTTAATATTCTTTAGAACTTCTAAGTACTCTGGGCTCACATTGTTAATCTTGAAACAAATGAACAGTGTAAAAACAGCTAACCCTTAACCAGACAAAAGACCCAAGCAATCAACTGGTACTTTCCAAGGAGTCTGCCTTGGACTCCTAAGTAACTTCCTACACCAATATTCTACCTTTAAAGTTGTGTGGGTATTCTTTTCAATGACCCACAATATGCAGGGCATTCTCCTCAATGATTCCTCGTGTACAGAGTACTGACCTAAATGCAGAGGAGCCTTTCTGCAATGATCACATACGCCAGAAGGCACCTCTCTAACTGATGATAGCTCCAATATAAATAGTTCTAGATTGATTCCTGGATTTTCAGTAGAGGCATCACATCTACTGAAAAGGTTCCTGCAGAAATTCTAAGAACGGTTTCCTTATATAGTAGTAGTGGTGGTGGTGGTGATGTATTTGTGTGAAATTAAACTGTGGAATCCCTTTATTAGTATTCAGAGACCTGTAATTCAACAACCTAAGCTACACGTCACATTTCTGTAACCATAAATCATCTTTCTTTAGGTTTCCAGCGATGGCAGAACAAACAAGCACTGTAAAAAACATTACTGTTTAGTTCTATGAAGAGTGGAGAACAACCAGGAAGACATAGGAGTTCTCTCACATAAAGGAATTGACAGCAGTCATCCCCGGTTGGTCATTTATTGATCCACCATTGCCGATTGCTAAACGACATCAAGGGACCACTTTAGTGGTGACCATTACCAAAGAATCCAATGTATGGTCTGCCTCTATATAGATTTTATCTCTTATGAATTATAAAGTAACAGTTACCTTTGGGGGTAGTAGATTTCTTTGGGGAGCCAAACTCCAAGTCGGAATCTGAATTTACAAAAACATCAGACTTCTTTGGCTTTGGAGGTCTTTTTTGTTTTGGCGTACCATCTGAGGAGGTTTTTGCTGTATGTGGAAATTGAAGAACAGTAAGTTACAGAGCAAAACCAAATGGTTTGGTTTACATGATGGCTCCAAAAAAATACAATGCCAGAGCACACCAATGAACTAAAAAACAAAAAAACTCTTTTTAATGTTATGAACATATAAAGACATTGAGAACTGTCCATTTGCATCTGATTTCATTAGGTGGCCCTCAAGTGTCTTTCCAATTTATTTGCTCATACAAATACCCTGCTTATCAGAATTCAAATGTGATGTCCTCTTTACCTTTCTTCGTTGATGTTTTGCTAGCTGGTTTTTCTGAAGACTTGAAGCTGAACGTTGAAGAGAAGAAGGGGGAAGATGGCTCGTCCTCATCACTATTAAATTTTGTAGAATCTTCTATATATAAAAATAAATAAAAAACATATCTCATCAAGGGCCAAAGGCAGAGAAAAAACAAAAACTAAAAAACTTAAACACTAAACAGAGAAAAACAGCAGCAACCAGGTAGACAAGCGAATAACAGACTGTGTATAGGAGCCAAGTGGTGGACAAAATATACCTTTTTTCATAGGCCTAATGTTCTTTCACACTGAATTATAGCTAGGTAATCTCTATTTAGAGATGGTGGGCAAGTCAATCATTTGTGACGATCTGACACCCAAAGTTGGTGTGCCAGACTGCATTACCAGCATTCTTGTATTACAGTGGAAGCCATGTGTTTACAGGAGTTTCTCTTTAACTTCAATTTACCGCCAATATCAATTCTTAGTAACACAAAAGTCCTACATGTAAATTATAAGTAAATTTTGTGAATTTAAAGGAACGAGTGAAGAAAAATCCTCCAGCTTGGACACCTTCTCTGGTGGCAATTGTTTACCAGATATCCTTCCACTTTGGAGAGATGTTGAACTTCCTTCTATGTCTCCAAAACAAGAAATAATTGGAAATCTCTCCAAACAAATCTCCCAGAAAAAATGCACACAAGCAGCACATGTGTGATAAAAAAAAAAAACTTCAAATGGATTCTGTCATCTATTTCCTGCTCAGATCTTTAGTGTTTTCTAAAGGTCAAACTCTAGATGCATTGCATTTGTGAAGATGGCCTAATCATGAAGGATGGCATTACCTTTTTTTGTTTTGCTAGTTGTCTTTTCTGTAGATTTGAAGCTGAAGGCAGATGAATAGAGGGGAGAGGCAGGTTCGTCTTCGTCACTGTTATATTTGCTAGTATCTTCTGCTAAAAAGTTACACAAAAGGACTGGTGAAGTTGGAGTAATTTTAATTTAAACATCAACCGAGTGTCTACCTAACAATTTATGTCTCAGGAACTGCTGAGATTTCTATGACCAAGTGTCTGAGATGGCAAAATATAAGCAGGGCTAACTAGTTCTTTTTTAACATTACAGTATGTTTGTATCATTTGATAGTTTCTTAAACCTCAACATGAACAATGAACAGCTTTATTGTAGTTAATGTTTCATATCATATGGAGATCATATGAATAAAATAGTGTGTCTGACATTACTAAAGAGAGCCTTTATTTGTTTTAACACCAAGTCACTTTGTTAATACAAAATATTTTATGTAACCACTAATAACTCCCTCTCCTATACAATATACACACACCCCATTATGTTTTTATGTTTAAAGTTTTCATAGGAAATTAAATCATTTTTTCAAAGCAATATTGTCAAAACAATTGTTTATTCCACCTCCTTTAATATGCATTACCTTGTCATGTTAAGTAATAACAAAGCTGTTCTGCTCCAGATGTAAATTCTTAATAGAAGACTTTATTGAAGTCATAAATTTGCATAAGATCCTCTTTCCTAACAAAGTGTTATCTGACCTTTCCTTAGCCACTAATAAAATTACCTTTCGTAGCTACAGGTTTGCTGGGTGATTTTTCAGTGGATTTGAAGCTGTATGTTGAGAAGGGTGGGTAAGAATCATCATCATCACTATTAAATTTAGAACTATCCTCTAAAAAGGTGGGGAAAAAAGGTGGAGGTTACCATTTAAGGTCATTGTTAAAAACATTGATTGATAAAATGACAATAAAATGTGAATTACCATTGTGCACCTTTTTAGAAGATGATGAAAATATGTCAGCTTGTTTTTTCTTCTGTGTTTCTGATGTCTTTCTAAAGGTAGGAGACCAGAGAGATTTGTTACATCTATAACAGGCAATCCGATCTACACACTGATAACAGAATCTTAATGGTTGAAACATACTCTGCAGATGATTTGAAAGAAGGGAAATCAAATTCATCCTTCTCTGGGCTATCAGAATGGGCATCATCATCATCATCATTTCTAATATTTGGAATTGGGGATGACCGGGGCTTAAAGTTGTCCAAATCATTGTTAGTGACAATGGCTTCATCATCGTCGTCATCGGCTTCCTCCTCTGAGAAGTCAAAAGTGTATTTGGGTCTTTCGGCTGGGGAAGACAGACCACATAACATGTTCTGAATAAAGACTTCCACACTGATTACAAATATTCAAAATAAAAGTTAATGCATCTGCATATTAAACTTGGTGGTTCCAATTGAATGAGTGTATAAAAAGACTGCAGATCAAGGGCTTCACCGCTCAGTGTACAAATCCTTTCTAGTTTAAACACACATTTTAAATCAGAAAATTTTACCTTTTTTAAGCAATAATATTACATTTACATTTTAATTCTGTACTGATGTTGACATTGTTTTGAAAAAACCCACTTTGCACCTTAAAAGAAATGTATAAATCAGAAAATTACTTACCCTTTCCCCACACATTTTTTTGAAGGAAAAAAAAAACTAACAAACTTCTGTGTGTGCGACGAAGCAGTTTTTAGGTTGTGCAATATTCCTGACATGCTGTTAAATCTGCATACTGCAGTGGAGAAATGGTTAAACATCCTGACTATTTTACTTTCTGTACATGACACTGACTATGTTTTGCAGCTGCCAATAATGATGGCCTGCACTTGACCATTGTGTCATGTGAACATTGGCTTTACTAGGGCCTTACCAAATTCCTCAACTTATTGGGGCAAACCGCAGACCATATTACACCTGCCCTAGCGGGCTACGTTTTAGATTAATGATCTAAAGAGGTAGGAAATCATGTTTCCTAGTATTGTCCCAGCTTTTTATATTGGGAGTCTCAACTATAACAATAAAAGTTATGGCCTTCAACTACTAGAAACTAGCTATAAACAATTTATTTAAAGATAGAAAAACCTAAACAAATAGTTAAACAGGTTGCAGGACTTTTATCAAAATGAGGATGATTTAAATCAACCAGAAGAAAAAAAAAAAACTAGCTAGTGTTGAACATGTTGAAACATTAGCTTACCAGCTGCTCTTCTCAATGAAGAATCCCGAGGAATGACCACAGGTTCTGTCACCTCTGCCTCTTCCAAATCACTGTCTGACTTGGACTCATCCTCTGACCAGGGGTTTCTCTTCTTTCCTTTCTTAACTGGGGTTTTTGGAGTAAGAGAATTCTTTTTGGCTCGAGAGCCTACAAAAACCACAAGCAATTTTGAAATTTGCTATAACCAAAAAGTTGTATTGCATGTTTTAATTGCATGTTTAATTGAAAAGAACAAACATCTAGTGAAACAGTAACTGTTTGATGACATACAACCAAAGGCTTCTGCCTATCTAACTTTTGTCTGTACCCCTTTATATGTATTCTAAAATATAAACAGGCATTACCAGAGTATAACCTTGATTTTATAATAATGATCAGGCTTTATGAACAAGGCAAGCTTTAAGCAAACAATATAAGACACTTCTGATAACTGGTTGCTACGGTTAACTGCACATCAACACTATTCTTCACACTTCCTCATTTAATCAATGACCCTGGGGTTATATCTAAATGACATTAACAGTACAATTTTAAATGTTCTACACAAAAACTGCACTGTTCATTTCAAGGACACTGTTCATTTCAAGTGTGAAAGATGGTGAAAGGACCATACAGTAAATTCTTCAGTAGTCTGCAATATCTAGCAGAGCTGGTGACAGGTTGTTTTAGTACTTCATGTATTTTGGTTAGCGTAGTTGTAGCACAAGCTTTTCACAATATATACAAATCATTTCCCATACCAGGTTCTTTCTCTTTCCTCTCTCGTTTAGGCTTTACTGGCTTCACTGGAGTAGTTGCCTGAGAGTCTTCACCGCCCTCCGCTGGAGTAGGGCCAAACTCATCATCAAACTCCATTTTTATCGCTAAAGAATCCATTTCTCCCTGCAAATGAGAAAATAAAACTACCTTATGCAATGCTAAGAGGCAAATTACAGCACAGGAGAAAAAATTAAGCACTGGCTGGTGTGGACTGTTTTGTATGAAAGTTAATAAAGTTTAAACGTATGCAGCTAGTAAAGCAGGCTCACCTTCTTTTTCTTGAGCATTTTTTTGCTGACATCAGCCTTCATTGCACTAATCTGAGGCTCAATCCTTCTCCCATACATTGAAGGCAGGGTCTCTTCTAGCTGCAGCTTCTTCATTTTTGGTTTGCCTATTTTGCCTTTTACTGCTTTACCTGCAAAACCAGCCAGGATGTCCTCCTTTTCCTGAGCTTCCACTTTCTACAGAAATATGTAAACAGATTTTTAAGAAACAACTCTCTATGCAGGTAAACAGAGGCTATGTACTACTTTCTAACATTTCTTTGTATATCTGTCCATAATATAAACACCAAGAACTTCACTTAGAATTTCTGGCAAGCAAGCATCCATTTGCATGTAAAAAATATGTACAGAAACAAACAAAAAAACCTAACCACTACTGTGGAAGCTGGAGAATCCAAAGTGTTGGGCGTAAGGATAATTTAGTGACCAGCAATTCACCTTTCAATGTGAGGATTGTTCTCGCCCCATCCATCAGCCAATAGGAACACTCCCTGTAATTGGGGGGATTCCTATTGGCCGACAACCAGCCCCACCTAGAGATACATCGCACACTGGGAGCTTGAACAGAAGGAGATGCCAGTACTTGAGATGATGGCATGGGAGAGAAGAGGAGTTTTGAATAAATAAATATGTTGCTGGACTGCATGCAATAATACTGGTGTATCTTGTGTATGTTTTACATAAACATTGTTCTTTTTTGGTATAAATAAATTTGGCTCTACATTAACATACAAATTTATTTTCCTATAGCTATGTCTTAAAACAAAACTTTACATTTCCAAAATGTGTAATTTAATTAGAAAAAAAATCCATTTAATTATTTAGACAGTCTAAAGTCACAAAACCCTGCTTTGCATTTAACAAAAGATGGATTCCCAACTAGTCTCCCACCAGTCAAGGAAAGTAGTAATGAAACCCTGCTTCACTTTACTCAGTAAGTAAAAACACATTTAGCGTTGGAGTTCTGTTTAAATTTTCTTAGATGGCAATTACAAATAGAAACCTACATCAAGCTCTTCAATGAAAGCTGTCAAGTCGTCTTTCCACAGGTCTGATGAGGATTTTCTCTTCAAGTCGTTCAGTTCTTTTCCCTGAAAAGGCAATTTAAAAATGTATTGCAATGATATGAACACTCACACAGGCTGTTGGCAAGATTCCGGCTCAACTTTATCAACATAAAAGCTCAACAAATAATTTTGTGATTGGCATTCTGGGACTGAAGGTGCAGAATGACAAACCAGAAAACATCAGGAATACCACTAATGCCAATAAGGGGATGCAGTTCCTGTGTTTTTTTCCCTCCCATTTTCAGACCATGCCAAAGCCTTGGGAAATACATCACTTGGCCTGCATCCTCTAAAACTGATGACAGCAGACAGGGCCAAGGATTGACAAGGGATACTGAGTTGTCAAAGAGAATGATTTCTGTTGGCCCCCAACATAGTTTTTTTGGCCCAAAAAGGAATCCTAAATATGAACTGCAGCTGCATTGAAATAGCGCCGCTACTACAATTCCTGGAATCACTCGCACTTTTAGACCAGCGGGCTCTCTGCCTATGCGTGGCCCTGCATTGGACTGTTTTATAGATGCAAATAATACCGGGAATTTTAGTAGCCATGCTATTACAATGAGGAGGGAGTTTCAGCAGCGAGGCCACTCATAAGATTTAGCATTTCCGCATTGGCCGCGTCAGGCATTTCCAGCACTCCCCCTCAGCTGTACTTTTCCTTGCTACTCCAAGGCATGGACGTGAGTAGTTGGATTTTCATAAAAGAAAATTGTTATTATTGTTAGCCTATGCAAAGAGGTTACCAGATTTGAATATGAAGCAAAACCTCTTTGTTTCCATATAAAAAAGGGTTTATATCTAATGAGAAGGAAAAATGTCCTCAATTTTTCAATAAATTTCAAGGTTGGCCCGCAACTGTCTAAGTTTTGAATTTTGGCCCTCTGTGTATTTTAATTTGACACCCCTGACTTAAAACAATGATAACACATCAAAAGCACATTGGGACATCCAATGCAAAGTATATTTCAATGTGCCCCAATATGTACTGTCCATTCAAACACACAAAAACCAGCATGAAAATGCAATAGGTACTGAATAGGCCATAAAGTGCGCTTAACAGTCCTAGTGTGAAGTAGTAGGTGACAAATATTGTGTATGTAATAACTTTACCTTAGAATCTCTTTGTTTGATGAGCTCATCCACTTTCTCCTTGGTCAAACTCCATAAAGACATATTAAGGATATAGTTAAAATCAGGTCCTGATGCAGTGCCTGAATCTACAGAACTACTGTCATTTAAATCTTGAAGATCATCCTCCTCTGCAGCCTAAGAGGGAATAGAAAATGTGTTAATGCATGTATCACTTATATGTATATACAACTGGATAAAAAGCTCAGAATGTACAATTTTGCTTAATGAGCAGAATAAACAGTTGCCATATACTGGCATTAAACGAACTCTCTCATAAAGCATGCTTACAAAAATGCGGTACCTTTTCTTGGGCCTCCTTCCATGCTTTTACTGGGTCCGATTCATAACCCCTCTGCACCAACATCTGAATGAGTTCTCTCTTTGATTTGTTCTCTATATAGGAGAAAAATCCAGGTTATCACAGCACAAGTAAGACTAAGTAAGTAAAAATAACATTTTCTAAACATAATGACTTTTGAAACCACTATACACAGAATTATTAGTACATTACTACACAAAATTTTGCAGTCCAGCCAAACATTTATTTTTGTAAGTTTGGCATAGAGAAGGAAAAGGTTACAACTATAATTTTTTTTTCATTTGGTGTCTGCACCTTGTTGGGGAAATTTGACCTACTTCCGGCTTTTAAGGTGCAACAGAAAATAGGAGGATCTCCAAGAGCATGTCAACACCTGCCTCTGAATTAAAAAGATTTGGCACAGCTCCCTCCAACTGGAACGTTGCCAGACACTCACACAGCAGTGTTGTTTTTTTTGACTCATGTCTCTAAAGACAAATTTAAAATGTTGAATTTTCTGCTTTTGTGACTGTGATTAATTAGCTCCTGAGGGCACTACTAGAGCAAAAAGGACAGACTGATTTTCAAATCCTTGCTTATGTTATCCAAAGCTAAAAAAATTGCCATTACACACAAACATTTACCAACAATCAAATATTCGTAACAAATTGAAGGAGGTAAAGTGCAACCTTGACAGAAGAGAAGATTACCTATTGTGATCTTTCCTTGGATCTTCTCAAGAACAAACCTGGCTTGATTGTTGAGCTTGGCAGCCTCAGCTCCCAGCATTCCAGTTAACCAATCTTTCCGTAGACTATAGTAATGTAATCTAAGATCAAAGAACTCCTTCAGAATGTCTTGTACTGTCTCATATTTCTTTAGACAGCCCATATGATCAAACAGTACCTGTAGAGAGAAGGAAATTTGTACTTTAAAAAAAATCAAAGTGGACTACTGGATCTGAAAAAGTAGCAATTATTATGCAGCACATGAAAAACAATGCAGTGTACGGTTTCTGCCTCATATGAATAAAACAAAAAAATGTGAGTAAAGTAAAATTCATGCTAAAAGGTGCACAGTATTGTTCTATTTGGCTATGGAAACTGGTTTACTTTATATCAGTATGCATTGCCCTCTGTTTACCAACTTTTGGTTGAGATTCACATGCATACTTATCTTCCTATACATTTAAATCAGACTGCTTTGAAGATTGAGCTTAGGATACACAAAACATTTGCAATATGGGTCTTTCAAGTAACAGACTTTCAGCAATACTAAGGAAACAGTAACAACATTTTAATATAAATCTAAAGCTGGCCATATGCAAATCAACTAATATCAGGTCGAACTAAAATTATCAAGAGGTCTCCAGAACCTGTTCAATTAGTTGATCAAAGGAAATTTTCCAACCTTACCGACTCAAGCCAACACTTGATAAATCGATCACTTTGGGTCATTTAAACGGGAAATACATTTAGGAAACTTTAAAAGATATGACATTTGGAAAAATAGACCCACGTATGGACTATGTAAGAGAAAACTTCCCACTTTTAGGCTGTGTACAAATTTTTTTTTTAAATAAAAGCACATGCAATTGAATGCGTTTTATGGGAGTTTATACAAGTGTTAAAAAAAAGTTTTACAGCAAGCCTTAGACATGCTTTTATGTACATTTGTTTCTAAATACTTACAAACACCTGAAAACTTTTTCATTTATTTTCAATGGACCATTTATAAACTCCTTTGAACGCTTGTAAAGGCCCCCATTGATTTCAGTGGAATTGTTTATAGGAAATTATAGGCAGTTAAGAAATTTAAAACACAGCACATCTCTTTAATGCTCCAAAAATGCTGCCCACAAATGCCCAGTTTCGGACTGGCATATTGGAATTTCAAATATAGGTGTTTTTAGACTTAACTTAGTTTGCATGATCAGGGAGGTTAATATTGAAATATGGGAGAGGCACTGTCCCTTCGGCAGCAATGTGTCTTACCTGCTGCGCAGGTTAAGTTATGTTTTAACATATTACTGGCTTTGTTCAAAATTGAAGAGGGAAAACAAAAAGTAAAAAAAAAAAACTAAAAACACTTACCATAGAATTGCATGTAAGGCTAGTCTGTAGTTTAAACACTTTGTGCAATCCAGCAGCTTCTGCCTGAGCTAGCTTTTCTTCTGTCATTTTGACAACAAATTTCACAGTTGTATCAGTGTGGTACTCCTTATAATCACTAATCAGAGCTGGGTTTTTCTCTGTCCCATTAAGCATAGGCTCCAAAACTTGCTCCTTGTAGACCTAATAACATAATGCACCTTATTACAAGTTCTTACAAGAAATATACAGAAGAGATGATATAACTAGTTGCCTGTGTTTATGTGACTGCAATTACCAATTTTTCTGTTTTACAAGCGTTTCTAAGTTAAGCAACTTTAAACTGCAAAATTAATAAATGCCCATTCCTATATGAAGTAGATTCTCATACCTGAGTCCATGTCCTGACTGGGAGTTCTGTGATTTCAATGGTGTTCCGGTCAAGCACAAAAATCTCCCCACTTACAGCATACTGGTTCTGGCCTATCTCCTGAATAGTACCTTTAAAATTTTTGTAACTTGGAAGCTGCAAAAGACAAAATAAGGCAATAAGCCCAACAGATGAAGTACAATGGTATCTACTAGCAAGCGTACATGTTAATGCACTAAAAGAGTGATAATTTATGTTATCACAATCTTATCTGAGAGGAATCTGTAATGGACCTATTCAAAGCAAGCTCTGTCTTTACAGAAAGTTGTCATGTGAAAAAGGTTTACAGTGGCAACCTAAACCTTTTATTAAAAATGCTGGTAAGCTTGGTTACCAGTGGAGGCACAGTCAGCCTTGGCAGTTTATTCAGGTTTTTTTCCTGTAATTTTTTAACGTAGGCAAAAGCGTATGGAACTACAGAAAAATACTATGTTTTTCTTTCATTTTTGCTAACACATATATATCGGTATTCAAGACAGACAGAAAGGATACTAAAATTTAATGAATGCATTATTTTTTTTTATATTTTAAAGGGTCTTTTATAAAAACAGAAGTACATACATAAAACATGCATTCATAGCCTATAATTTATTAGATAAATAACAGTGCAAGATCACAAAATAATTTAGGTTAGTAGTCAGACAGTGTTAAGACAGCAGATAAACGCAGTTAGAGGTTAACGTACAAATGCCTGTAAAAATAAATATAAAAAATCTAAACAAGCTATCCCCTCCCCAAATAGTTACAGCATACCATGGGGTAGGGATCAAGCCCATCCAACATCCTCTTGACATTGTTCACTATTTCCCTGGTGTCGTAATTGGGAAGTTTACAGGCCCATCCAGTACCAATACCTTCCGCACCATTAACCAACACCAAAGGAATAATTGGCATGTACCACTCAGGCTCCACTCGCTGGTTATCATCATACAGGAACTTGAGCAAATTATCATCCACACCAGGAAAGAGTAATCGGGCTACAGGGCTGAAGAAAACAAAACATGATATAAATAAATGATTAAGTTACAATATGTAAAATAGGCATTTTAAAGCACCTAGGAAGAAATTCTACGGTTATAACACACCTTAACATTGTGAAGATGTAACGAGGGCTGGCAGCATCCTTGCCACCATGCAGTCGTGTACCAAACTGACCAATAGGCTGCAGCAAGCTTACATTATTACTTCCAACAAAATTCTGTGCCAAGTTCACAATGGTCATCATCAAGGCTTGCTGAAAAGGATGAGAGATTATTTAACACCGTGAAAACCATAGGCATTTCAAAATTCTTACACCGAACTAGAATATACCTCTCCATGATGATATGCAGACATTTCAGCAACAGAACCAGCCAGCTGAGCAACTTTCACTTCCCGCTTATCATTTCTTTTGAAACACGTGAACAATACTTTTCTTTGTCCTGGTTTAAAGCCTGTGTGATATATGACGCAAAATATGCACTTAAAAATCTATGTAAAAACCTCAAAACCTAAAAAATATAAACTAAAGCAATTTTCACAGAATTTTACAGCAATATATACAGTGGCCTCAAAAGCATTAATTTAGGGTGGAATGGCAAGCTGTCTCTACAGGCAAAGCCCTGGAATTGTCAAGTAGTGTGGGAGCTTGTTGATACCTTTTGTACTTCTACTGGCCCATATCTATAATGGAGTCTTTATTGGCCAATAGGAATGAAAAAGAACAGGCAAGGTTCAGTACACTCTGTAAATATTGGTTCTTTGCCTGTCAGAACGGTCCCTCATTTGCCCATGCAAGATTCTGATGCTTGCAATGCAAAGCCTGAAAACTTTACAACTTGGAACCTAATTGAAAAATATTATACTCACCATCAACAAGAGATGGGATTGAACGTTCATTATCAGAGTTTGAGAATAAGATAAGCTCCTTGTTGATGAAGTCATTGAATGTCAAGTGTTTTGTGGCTGTACCATACAAATATTGCTGCATTAAAAAATAAATAAATAAATGAACAAACATTTAGTGAAATAGGCATTCTTCCCATCACTACCCTTTATCCCACTCATTTTACCTCAGGTAATCCATGCAACCGCCGTTGGCGTCTGTCTTCCATGAAATTTGTAAGCCATTCTTTCCTGTCATCAATCTTCTTTTTGCTAAAAGCCTGCAGAGATGATATATGAGAATTATAGCTGAGCAAGATAACATTACAAAATAAGTAAGATAGGATCAGTAAATCAAAAGATGCTTAAAGTAGAATCCTAAAAAGAGCAAGTGTTCTGAATCTCAATTAATTGAAAAATCATTGATGGACACAGGAGAGGTTGGGTGTGTAGGGTTGCCCTAACATTGCAGTGTGAGCACATTGTAGCAAAGCTCCCACAGCTTCCTCCCCATATTCACCCATCAGGCTCCCAAGCATCAAAATGCTGGGATAGAGGAGGGAAAATGCTTCTCAGGCTGTAAATATCTCATGCTATATAGTGTTCCCCAAGTCATCCTCACTAGGCATTGACTGAGACAATATGGCACTGACTAATCAGATAATATTGCCAATGTTGTTTGTACAGTACAGTGCATGCACTTTCCCGGAACAAATTGCTTTAAATGTGTTCTGTATAGTCAGGAAGCAATATACACTCAATTAATACTAATTTGCATGCATTTTGAAACTAAACAGTTTGCTTCTCCAGTCAGATTTGTGTTATTTGTATCCTGAGAGATCATTCTCCATGTACTACTAGATTATCCTTTTTTATTATCCATTTATATACTGGGTTGTTTTCTTCATGTACACCTGGCCTGGTCCTGTCAAGGTTATCTCCCCATTCTTTTATTCACTGAACCACTAAAATCCAAATAGTAGAAACCCCTTCTAGAATAAAAGTGACTCCATAATTAAAAACTGCACACAAGATAAGTCCAGTAGAACACACAAGCTGGCACTGGGCACTGTTCTTACCAAGGTAATGGCTGCATCATCCTCTGGTCCAGCATAGCGGAAAATAATACGGTGACGATCCATGTCTGCAAAATATTCCTTGGCTTCCTTTGCCGTGCTGGTACCCAAACCTAAAAAAGTAAATCAACAGTCATTACCTTTTAAATAAAAGTAGTAATTTTATCTTCATTGCTACTTAATCGTCTACAGTACACCTATTGAAGGGTACATGTTGCTATGTAAAACTATCATGAATACACAATCACTGTAAGAATATGCTATGCAAATGCAATGTTCTTTATAAAAATTTGTGACTGCCTGTGTTCAGATGTTGTCGCTTAAGTGCCCTTAAGGAAACCCCAAATTATTGCTATTAGTGTAAACAAGCAGCAAAAAACAGCTATGCACATTTTATTGTACGCCATGTAATATTAAAGTATGTATATCTGATTGTGGGCAATATCTAGTTTGCAAGTTTTGTCATGTTACTTTGCTACTCCCAAATAAAAGCTTTAAAAAATCCTCAAACCTAAGTTAACACAGTGATGTAAACCCAACAGTATATTACAAAACTGACTTTTTTAAGTAATGCATTATTTTGTTTTTATAATATTTATTATTCCAGTTTCTGCACAGAGTGCACGTTTAGATAAAAATAAGCCTTTTGATGTTTAATAGGTAAAAAGCAGAATGCATCCACAAACCTTTGTAGTACTTTATCTTCCATAATTTCTGGTTTTCTATTTGTTTTTTCCATTCATCAAACTCAGGAATACTATAGAATGACAGCTCCTGCTTACTTTTTGTTGCCTTGTAAAAAAAAAAAAATTTTTTTTGCCTGTTAAATACATTCCCCCATAGTAAACACAAACTCAAGCAAGTGGAAAACTACATACTTTAACAATTGGAGTGATGAACTCCTCAAGAAAGCTGTGCTTCAGCAGGGATGGCCAATTGTGATGGAAAAAGTTAATGAGTAGTCCTTTAATATGCGATCCATCTTGGTCCTATGAAAACAAGCCATAAGTCAGTGTCATCAATGTAAATCAAGAACTTAAAGTGAAAGGAGGAAGGAACACAAAAATGTATGGAAACTTTTGTTACCTAATGGGTTTTCAAGAGTATCTGGTAGGGACAAGCAGCTGTCCTAAAAACAGTTAAATAACCCTAACATTTTACTCAGGTGGAGGAGGTAGCAATTTATTGGTGATCTTGGTTTATTAGTAAGTGAACAGAAAAACATTTCATTTTTTACAAGCTATTTTGACTGTAGTTAAGAAAGGGAGCATATTAAGTTGCTAGCTTATTAAGTTTGGCTGAAGACTGAAATCAACAAACAGTTTGGAAAATCTGAAGAAGGATTGGATGCCACAACATGCTCTATTAAAAATATTTAAGCCACCAAACAAGCAGAAGCTATTTATTTTTGACTGCATACAGTTCCATTGCTTGAACACTCACTAGCAGGACATATGTCACAAAATCCTTAATTTAAACATAGAACTAAAAGGTAAAAATAAACTAAGTAAAAATAAGTTCTTTATTGCGGGAAGGACAGGCTGCATCTCTTCCTCAATATATTAAACTTCCCTGGCTGTTTGCAAGTAAACTAGCCTCTCCGGAGCTGACATCACTCTGTACTCTTCCTGGTTCGGGATCCTCTGCCATTTTGAATGGCCAGGCAAGAATGACATAATTTGTGTGCACAGGAGTTCATTCATTGCCAGCGACCAGTTATGCTGGGATCATACACTGGCTGTGCATATGCAGCACAGTGTACATTATAGAGAAGGTTACGAACAGGTAGGGAAGTTTGTTTTATTCCTGAGAAGATATATCCTGTTTCTGCAATAATGAACCTGACAACTAACAAAAGATACCACACTATGCTCAGCGAAGCAAAGTGCCTTACAGAAGCATTATGTGTGGGACTTGAGATCAAAGTTATATAGGCAGAGAAGAAGCTAAAAAGATATGAAGCATAGTTCTGCAAAATACTTCCTCCTGCAATAATTTTTTTCTCATATCTAATTCTTCCAGGGTCACCAATATTACCTGATCAGTCATAATCATGATCTTTCCATAGCGTAAAGACTTGAGAGATTCTTGATCATCGTAGCTCTTTTTGTATTGCAAGCCAACAATTTTTATGATGTTGTTGATTTCTGCATTTTCCATGATCTGTGGTCAGTAAGAAAAAAAATGAATATCACTATAACACAAGTCTATACATTGAAACAATTAATATCATGAATAAGGTGTGCTACAAACAGTAAATGTAGAATTGTAGTTTTTGGAAAAAAGCTTCTGAAAGATATGTACAGTATACAGATAAAGTCTTCTCTGAAATATTGCTAAGAATAAACATAATAGGTTGGCTGATCATTCGCTGTTTGTAGAAGATAAACATAATAAGGATATATAAACATAATAATAATAATTTTTTTTGTGCAACAACTCATGCCATAAGAGGCACGTGCAGTTATTAAAGAGATTGTTACACACTGTACAAAAGGACACAGTGCTATATACTGGTGGTCTACAACCATGCACAAAAGATCATTAAAGAGCAAGTGACCCATTATAACCCAACTAAAAAGCCCAAAATACTTTTTAACCTGTAAAAAAACAAACAAACAAACAAAAAAAAACACTACACACTGGGCCCATGTGATTTTATTTGTAAAACATTTGTGTAAATGAGAAAAAAAAAAAATAACACACAATAGATAAGTGTATTCATGTTAGTTTTATTAGCATTCCTGCTGATTACAGTTTTGAATGTTAGCAGTGATGGACACATTTTGTGCCCTAGGTTTATATGCAAATCAAAGAACGTTTTCTGTATTCTCAAGTAAAAACATTTATATATGCCTATATGGATTTTAATAAAAGCAAAATGGGGTGCCGCTGACTAAATTTAAAACAGAACTAGCAGCAGTGGTATGGAAAAGTGGAGACGGACTGCAATGGGTGCTGGACAGGGTAATATATGGTGTAGTAACATTTATGCTGTAGTAACAAATTAATGACCAATTAGTAAAATTACATATTTTTGGTTTACTCAAGCGAAAAATGTAAAA
This sequence comes from Pyxicephalus adspersus, assembly GCF_032062135.1. NCBI lineage: Eukaryota > Metazoa > Chordata > Amphibia > Anura > Pyxicephalidae > Pyxicephalus > Pyxicephalus adspersus. The sequence continues at coordinate 107,945,898 of NC_092862.1, read as the reverse complement.
ATCATCATCTTAAAATCAACTGTAATAACAGACAGGTATTTATGTGATGATAAACATATCAGTTATGTAAGTTACCTGCTTGTGTGATGCTTCCCGTACATTAAGAATTTTTCCTCTTAGAGGGAATACACCATACCGGTCTCGTCCTATGACTCCTAAGCCAGATACAGCCAAAGATTTTGCAGAGTCTCCTTCAGTCAGAATCAAAGTGCAGTCTAGGGAATGTTTGCCACCTGGGAAAAAAAATTATAAGAGTACAATTACAACAAGGTTAAGTCAAGTAACAAACATTTTTTAAATGCTGTCTACAGATCTATTACAAAGCCCTTTTGGAACTAAGTGTGCACAAACCTTGAATATTGTCAGTTTATAAGATGACTGTTATTAGATGTTGCCATAGTTAACACAATAAAATCTGTAATTAATAATTACCCCCTGAGCGGTAATCCTGAGTGTGGGTGGAATAAAAAAAAAAAAACAAGTTGGAAGCGGTAACCCTGAGCCACACTCGGGGTAAGTTAAAAAAAAAAAAAAAAAAAAAAAAAAAAAAAAAAAAAAAAAAAAAAAAAAAAGAGCGATGTCGGTGCATGCGGGAGGGACTGTGAAAATACAGGTTTCAGTATTTTTATACATATTTCAGTGAAGTATAGGCCTCCAATGGAAAAATAAATTAAACCAAGACAGTTATTGCAAAAACTTTTACAAAAGATTATATTAAATAATAACATTTTAAATAATTTCTTTGACTTCCCATACACACCATTTACTGAAGCATATTTACACCCACCAGCACAAAAGATGCAATTTACAAGTTTTCATTCATCTCTTTGCAGACTGTAATGCATATGTATTGCACTGTATTGAGGATTGCAGGAGTAGCACATACACAGAATGGATCTAGATTTTGACAACACAAGATTCATTGTGCTGTGACAATCACACAGGTAGTTCTTATCAAAGGTAATTAATGCATATAGATTGATAATATCTACCGGCATCATTGGCGTCATCCAGTTTGGGAATCCCTTTAATTTTGCTGTGTTTTACAGAAGAACATTTCTTGTTGAGCTGGGTCTGAGCTTTAAATTTCACCCAATTCAGAATACTTTCTACAATTCCACAGTTTGAAGCCTGTACAAAAACAGGAAAATAAAATAAGTCAATGCTTCAATAATGTAGCATACTAGCACATTTCTCCGGATATGCAAAACAGTAGTGTGTGTATAAAAAAAAAAAAAAAAGTTTGAATCCAAACAGTCCTGGATTATTACCACATTGTTCCTTCACCTTAAGGTTCTTAGAATTATGTTAATAAAATAATTGGGATTCTAAGTATAAAAATATTACTTTGACATACTAACCGCTTTTGCAAATTTCTCAGATAGTGGGCACTTAGACCCAAAACTCTTTGCTTGGAGGGTCATATTTTCCTTTGTCTGAGAGTCAAATGTGGGGTTCTCAATCAAGCAATTGACAAAAACCCATACATGATTTTTCACCTGCAAAAGGGAAAAAAAGAATGGTGGAATTATTCCTCTGAAGTCAGTTATGCACAGTATCACAAGCACTCTGAAAGTCTATATAACACTAAACATACTATAAATGTCTGTGATGTCCAGTTTTTATTCATAACATTTTTATTAAACAGAACAAAGAAACTATTTCTGGACTAAAAAACCAAAAAAATACCAATACATTTTAGTCTTAGAACCATTCAATGTGGCTTTTAGTCTTGGACCAAAAAGTTATGCCATTTCATCCAAAACTGGCAGTGAGCAGTCACTTTTCCTAATACCTCCCATCAGTATGCATAAGGATCTACACATATCCGGGACAGTTAGAAACAAACATGAGGGTAATCTGGTCCTAGTCAGCATCCAAAGGACGCTATAAAATCCACTTTATGTAGACTGACAGTTCAAGGGAATTATACTGTACCTGAAATGGCTTAACCGATACTCCAGCTTTGTTCTTTTTCTTCACAACCTCAATAAGTTTAGAGACTATTTGATCAACTACATAATCTACATGTCTACCACCCTGAAAGTAAAAAAAATTAGAAAAAGTTATTGGCCAAAACAGATATGTTTACTGAGTAATACACACACAAACATTTCAGAAGTGTCTCTTAAGATTTGGACAACCAACCATACTTTAATTACACTTGATTGAGTTTTCACAAATAATTAAAATAGTAAAATAACTCAAAGAGTTAGGCTAAAGATAATGTGTGTTTTGTAATATGAAGCATATTTTTCAAATAAAGGTCCCATGGCAATAATTTTGACTCGAATTCATGAAAAGAATGCTGGCAACAAAATCCTACAGATTTATGGCAGGAACACAGCACTACAGAAAAGGCTGAGGTAACTCTGCTCTAATAAATTACTGGCTAAAGTGAATGTAAGCTGTGACAATGAGGCTATGTCATCTTTGTTTACATTCATTCAGCTAATCATGCAAGAGGGATTGTTTCTACACAATGACAGCACAGACAGAAGTGCCCCTGTCATTGTGAGACATCCTATTTTGACAACCCTGAACCCTGCAAAGGTAAATATTAGTAAGCCAATATCACACTTGGGGGACTTGGTTTTTATCAAAAGAAAACTTTTTGCGCCATATTCCAGAGGAGCTTTTATGGATAGGAAAGGCACACAAGCTTGCGACCACTATCTTTTATCCAAGAAGCTCCCAAGCTTATTAAATGTTCTGATTTGAAAAAAAATAAATAAATGAGTGGGACCACACACAGTTTTGACAGGTTTTTGATAGACTTACTTTTAACCCAGATGATTAGTCTGCAGTCATCAATATATAACAAATAACATTAAAAGCCAAAATAAAGTGAATGCAAACAAGAATGCACCTACCTTTGTGGTAGCTATACTATTTACAAAACTGATTTGTTGGAAGCCTTTCTCACTCAGTGTGAGACACACATCCCATCGTTCATTTACAACCTCATGGATTACTTTTAGTGCAACACCAGTTTCATCTAGTTTTTCCTTTACGTAAAGATCTACGTAACTGCGGAATCCATTCACCTATAAAATAATAAAATGCCTTAAGGGTTAAATGCATATTTTTAGGATATTTACTATGTAAAACAAGTATTGGTAAATGCACTTACAGGAAGTTTTTTTCCATTGAGTATGACTTTCACACCTTTGCAAGACCCTGCTACATCGTAGGCTCTTCTTGTTAAAAGGGCAACAGTGTCCTTGTCCAATTTCTCCATCTTGAATTTAGCCAAATCAGGCTGGAATGTTATGCATGTGTAGTCATCACCATCAAAATATTTTATTTTCGGTTCTGTAGTTTTTTGCATATTGTTTATCCAGGTCTAGTAAGAATACAGAGGTAAATTATTAAGTGTAAAACCAAATGTATAACTTACCTAAAAACAGTAAACAGTTTTAAACTTACAAGTCTAAAGTGAAGATGAAAAAGTGATGTAAAAATAATCAGAAAAATTCTAACTGATCTTATGTAGTAAAGAAAATAAAGCATAGCAGTGCAGTAACTAAGCATGTAAAGATGACTGCAATGTTACCTGTGACACAAATAGTGAAATCAGAAACTAAAGTCCCTTGTTTGTTCCTGGTCAGTGGTTTAATGTATTTGTGTGTACCTAGTTAGTAACAGCCAGGTACTCAGTCTTTTTTAGCCCCATGCTTTTTTTTGTGTTACTGTCACTAATAAAACCTGCATGTATAGGCTGAAGGCTGTCTAAGACACCTGCAATTTTTACGTAGCAAGTATTTTTTCCTGATAAGATTCCTTTTTAAAGGGAACATACTGAGTGAAATATATAAGGCAGACAATACGGACCCCCAATTTTCCTTTAAATACATTACAGCAAGATCTAGCACATTAAATATAAAATAGCTATGAAGCAACTCCCAATCTGCACAGAAAACCATTGGTTTGTCGATTAATTCACTACACACATTTTTTCCACTCTTTCACAGTAACTTGGTATAGTGTAATCCACATACCTGTTTAAAGCTGTGCTTGTATTCCTTACAAGCAGTTTCCACTGTAAATTTTGTACTGAATATATTGCAAAGTTTAGCACCATAGCCATTACGACCACCTAAAAATAGAAATAAGCTTATGGAATTTGCAGTATTTCCCAACAGATTTTAACCAGGGTAAATCAGTAAATGAATATTTACACGTAGCCCTTGAGGATATCAATAAATCAAAGTATCCGCATTTATTACAGTTTGGTTTGTATGACCTAAAACACATGTATGATATGCACACTATAAAAGCAATGCTCCAGCAATATAAACCTGCTAAACTAGCTTTAGCCGCCTATTCAAGTAAAGGATGAGGCAGCAAGACAGACAGAGTTTTTAACAGGTAAGGAGAATTTACAATGGTCCCCTTATAGTAAAAATTTAAATTTGCAGCTGGGAAAATCTTAACCTTTAGGTACTTCCCAACTACCAACAGAAAAGTGAAGATTTTACAACATACGAGGGGAGCTGAGAAGTTCTTGGCTTTGCCCCCTTCCAGATGAAATAGAAAAAGGAGTGTGGGGGCATATGACAGCCTAATATCTTAGTATGTAGCTGTGCAAATATCAGGTCTTTGCGATTCTTAAGACAGTTTTTTCTTTTAGTGAGAAGCAGAGGAACAAGCAAGTTTCACATCATTGGAGTTACGGGACCTTCATAAGTTTTTGTTTCTCCAGGGAAAGTCAGCAAAGGACATTCACACTGAGATGTCACAAACACTGGGGGAGAAGTGTCCTTCCTGCCGCACTGTCAAAACCTGTATATCTCATTTCAAGACTGGGCATTTCACCGTTGAAGATGAACCCCGCAGTGGGTGCCGCCCAACCTCAACTGACCCGGCAACCTGCGATGCTGTCCATGAGCTGATTATTGAGGGCCGGCGAATATCCGCAAAATAGATAGCCCAGATACTTGACATCTCAAAGGAGAGTGTTAAGGTTGTTATCACCACTATCCTAGACATGCGCAAGCTTTCAGCAAAGTGGGTGCCGAAATGTTTTAACAGTGATCAGAAGAAGGAACGAGTTGAAGCATCCAAAGCCGTTTGGGCCCATTTTGAAGCTGCACAGGACTTTTTGGCTAGGTTAGTGACTGAGGATAAAACCTGGCTCCACATCCATGATCCTGAATCCAAGGAACAGTCAAAGAAATGGCGCCACAGCGGGTCCCCACAGCCGAAGAAGATCCGATCCCAGAAATTGGCCAAAAAAAGTAATGGCGTCTGTTTTCAGGGACAAAGTTGGTGGACTACCTACCTCAGGGCTCTAGTATCACCAGACAGTATTATGCTAACTTCCTGGACCAGCTGAAGGAGACAATAAAGACGAAATGACGTGGAAAGTTGACCAAAGAGATCCTTTTTTTGCAGGACAATACACCTGCGCACACATCCAACGTTGTGACTGCCAAATTGAACACCCTGGGTTTCCAATTGGTCCACCATCCCCCTACTCACCTGACCTGGCCCCTTCGGACTATTATCTGTTCCTGAATTTGAAGAACACCTGAATGGGCAACGTTTTGAGGACATTTCAGACGTCAAGGATGCTGCCGAGAGCTGGTTTGCGGGCCAACCGAAGGACATTTATTTGAACGGTCTAAAAAAGCGGCAACTATGCTGTACCAAGTGCATCAGTCTCAGGGGGAATATGTTGAATAAAAGTGTTATTTCAGAACTCTGGGTCTCTTCTTTCTGGGCAAAGCCAGGAACTTCTTAGCAGTGTTCTCAAAAGTGTTCTTTTATCATCTATTCTGACCAGAACATGGGAAATGTATCACAAGGCAATTGTCAAACATAAAAATATTTGTTTTTTTAGCAAAACTGGTTAAACTATCTCTGGTTGCTGCAATATTATATAAGGTATCATATTACCGGCCTGAAAAGAATGAAAGAAAAACTGGAGAGCCAAAGTTTATAAATTCCTATATTACCACAATCAGTACCCTTTACATGCTGAAGACATTGATGGCCCCAGAAGAAATGTATAATGACTATCAAAAAATAACTTGCCTGTAACTTTTTTCTCATCATCGTCATAGTTACTTGAGGTCAATAACTGGCCAAAGATCAAGGCTGGTACATAGACCTTTTCTACCTTGTGTTCCACCACTGGAATACCTTTACCATTGTTCCAAATGCTGATGATGTTGGAGTCACTAAAACAAAAAGCAGACATTAGACTCCTAAAACAAACTAGCACAACAACCTGCCCACTCTCCTATCGCAGGCTCAGACCTTTAATTGCCCCCGTCTATTTTAGTATTGTTGCTGACCATGTCCATCCCTTTTTTTATGGCTGCAGTGTACCCAACTTCTTCCTGAAGAATAACACACCATGTAACAAATCTCGAAGCATCTCAAGATTGTTTTTTTGCACATGACAATAAAGTTCACTAAAAGGGTCTTTACAGTCACCAGATCACAACCCAATTGAGCACCTTTGTGATGTGGTGGAAGGGGAGATGCACATCATGGCTGTGTAGCCAACAAATCTGCAGCAATTGTGTTAAGCTATTGTACTAATATGGACCAAAAATCCCTAAGAAATGTCACCAGCATTATGTTAAAACTGTACTTGTACAGCTGGTTGGATCTAAGCATGAACAGTTGAGAAAAGTGTACCTAATAAAGTGGCTGGTGTGTGTGTATCACACACACACACACACACACACACACAAATATATATTTAAAATTCAACAGCGAAAGCAAACCTGTTGCAAATACAAGGAAAAATAATGTCTAGAACAGTAAACAATGTTTTTTTTATGCTTATTCTCCTGATTTTTTTAAAATCACATTATAAAAATGTATGAAGGTCAACAACAGCATGCAACATTGCCAACAAGAGGTAATAAAAAATACATTTTTTACTTACGGATCAATAGAAATTTTAATGCAATTCATGTTTTTATCTCTTTGCTTATTGTCAGCTGCATTGACTGTAAAATAAAAAACAAGTATTTAGAGCAAGGTAAAAAAAAAAAAAAAAAAAAAAAATAATAATTGCTTCATTAGCAGTACTGGAACGTTGAAATGCCTACATACTTTGGATGTTTGGAGCCTAAATGCTATTTTACGAAAATGATTACTACATATGCACAGGCAAGTCAAGTGTATGCAGGATTGAAATTGTAAAAAGGGGTAAAATACTAATTACTGTTAAATTTAATGTTGAACATTAATTATTAGAATAATAAATAATAATAAATAGGCAATAACCAAAAGGAACTCTTGAGCTGCGCAAAGCCCAAATTCGGGGAAATCCATCGCTAAGGTATCTTAGGTAAAGAACTCCAGACTGACATAAAAGACAAATATAAAAGCAACTTATTGATTATGAGATAGAGAGATGCTCATGTGCCAACAACTAACATGCAGACTGACAAAATAAATGATCTCATCCATCTGCTGCTTCTCCTTTTATTATCCTGTAACAGGCTGAAAGCAGGCAAAGACCAGTAAATAGCAAATCGTAGCAGAGAAAAAATAAGGTCTCTGATCCTGCTGGATAAAGAGAGAAATTTTTGAACATTTGCAACAAATTAGCAACTCAAATAAATAAATAACTGCTGCTAATGTGGAACTAAACACACAAAACAAATGCTAGATAGGGACCCTTGAAATGCAAAGTGTCTTCTGCTAAAAACAAATTACTGTTTCTGCCTATCAAAATATTTTTTTATATACCTTGCAGTCCCCGAACTATGTAATGTAAACTCCCTGCTTGTCCTGGCATCCCTAACATGCTTGCAATGGCCCAGGCATCAGAGACAAGGTTACATTTGTGGGCATTGAAAGACACAAGTCTTCTGTGGCCACCTAATGATTGAATAGAATGCCTAGGAACCTAAAATGAGCAGAATAGAAGACAGAGTTGATAGGAAACAGATCCTGTATCACAAAATGCTGCAGAAGGGCACATATGTAAGGTAAGCTGTGCCATTCTATAGCTTTAAAGAAAAGAACCATGCTTTCCCATAATATTTATGTGCAATTTAGATGTGGGGTCAAATGTTCAACAATATTTTATATAGATATAAAACTCACCAAGAATTTCATCAAATATCTTATACAATCCTGGTACATATGTAATATCGCGACAATTCATTCCAACGTCTTCATCATAAACCCACATTGGCTGAATAAAAAACCACAACACGTTGACAAGATTAAATTACAGCATTATTCAGGTTACAGTCAATAAAAGACAGGTATAAACACAAACCAAAATGCATAACACTCTGAAACATGCTTAACTGGCAAGAAAATCAATTTTCTGTACTTATTGACCACTAAATGGAGAAATATTAAAGGCTTCAGCATATCAAACAGCACTCATGTGCCACTACAGAGTATACTAATAAAGCATCTGTCTTTTTCAGAATGAATAACAAATTTTGCTCTTGTGGATACCACTTTTCAGATCCTTGTGATAATTAACTGCCAGCTGATGGGCGGTTGAAAGTGGTTCAACCAATACTGTTAAAACAACAGAACATTATTGTTAAAACTGTGCATAAAATGGAGCACCCCACAGAGAATAGATATGAGGACTTTCATTTAGTGCTTTAAATCTACTTGGCTTTGATTAAAACACTTTACAAATCGCTGCCATTAGCACACAGATTTAAAGCACTATTCTCTTAAATATAAGGTTAAGAAGGAGTCCTCTGCAAAAGTCCATCAGCACATTAAATTGGCAAACTATGCCAATGTCAAGCAATGCAAATAGAATCACGGAAAGCATCACTAGATGAATCGCCAGCAGGAGAAGAACATTCGTTTAACCTCGATTCCCCTAAAGCTATACAGACCTTATTTAGGATAATTTGTCCACTTCTGGATAACCTTCATACAAAAAGATATGGATAAGGTAGAACAATACTGAACGGTCTAAGGCTGGGTACACACATTAGACTTTTGCGGTTGGAAAGAATCTTTCACAACCCTTTCCAACGACAAAAGACTGAAAGATGGATGAAACGAGCGCTGTACAGAGAGGGGAGGAAAGCGAGCGGCACCAAATGCGCGCTCTCCCTTTCACTTGTATTACAGTCGTTCATAAACCCGCCAGGACAGATCCATGAAAGACGTCAGACGAACGCTGTACACATGTCAGATTCTGGTCAAATACCAGCCTTGAAATGACAAGTATCATCTGACATGTGTACGTAGCCTAAAAGAGAAAGTATATTAGGAGAGACTGCAGGAACTTAATATGTAGAGCTCAGAAAGGAAGAAGGGACACCATTGAAAGTATAACTACAATAACATCCCTGGCGGTATTCCCGAGTATGGGTCTGGGTTAATTTTCAGTGCCAAAAGCGGTAACCCCGAGCCACACTCGGGGTGGAATTGCCAGGGAGTTTTTAAGTCCTACCTGGCGCCCACATTTCAGCGGCGTCCTCCAGCAGTGCCCGGCATCTGCTTCCCCTGGCGAGGCCCGGCCGAGCTACACAGATGTGTGAACGCTGGAGACGCGAGGCCAGGGAAAACAGATCCCGGCCTGGAGGGTGGGACCGTGGGGCTAGTAGGTGGGAAATTTAAAATAATGAGTATTTTTAAATGTACCGCTTTTACATTTAAAAATACTCACTTATACCGCCAGGGAGGTTAAGGATGCTCGTAAGATTCAGGATTTTGAGTATGAAGTCAAGAGTAAGAAGAGGAGGAGATGCCCTTATAAACAGACTTCTAGTAGTGTGTCAACCAACAGTAAGTGAACTCATGCATGCACTCATATCTATACTTGGCAAAAATGGCTAAAAAACAAGAGGCAGGGTCTGTGAACTATGGGATCTTTTTCTGCCATTACTCCTACTTTTCTAAGCATATAAAATATGTACAAATATTACATAAGAATTTTAAAATGAGGTGAGCCATTATTGATGTTAATCCTTTAACCTATAGATACCTGAGTGACAGGTTCCACAGAACCAATGTATGTATCAGGACGCAGGAGGATATGCTCAAGCTGAGTCTTCTTTTGGTAGACTCTCTCCACAGACATTTTCTTGGAAGAATCATTCTTGTTGTTGGTGACGTTTTCACTTTCTTCTTTTTTGGATAAATTGTTCTGATTATCAAACAAAGTCTGCAAGCAAAAAATGGGACACAGAATGAGTAGAATTCTTACAAAATACAGAGGAACGCAGACCACTGCACTCTTACAACATGCAATACCAAAACAGATAAACACCAAACCCCCTAGAAATGCAGGTCAAATATAGTGCAGTCTTTTCATATTGCTCCTAATAAAGCCATTTGCACAGCATCAAGTACACAGATATCCATGTTCACCTATATCTTGGTTGTAATACTCATGTCCTCTCTTGTAGGATGAGCCTGCTGTACTACCAGTGGATGCATTTATCAGCATTGTCATTTACAATTCTCCACCTTGAGATTTAGTACCGGTCACTACTTTTGGGATTAGCAGTGTGTGAATTCCTCAAGGAGGAAAAAGGTAGTTAGAAAGTTTTTTTTTTTTTTATAACTTTAAGAAGCTTGCTGACAATCACACAGGAACTGGATTTGGGAGCTATTAGAAGAACTACTTTGAAGCATTCATCCTAAAATAATTAGCTCTTCTACACAGTTGTCAATACTCTAGTGTTCTTTGGAAAATGTACTGGCTGAGACGCATAAACAGAAAACCAAGCCATTGCTATTACTTTGCTTGCTCTCTCATGCATTTAAAAAAGCCATCATATTGCTTTTGCTCTCTGTTTCACAAGACATAACAATGAAAGCTGGTCTTTGAGCACACAACATTCAGGGAGCTGCCGGACACAATTTATCAAGCATCCAGTATAAAAATGCCAGCTTGGTCTACACGTACGTTTTTAAAAATACATGTAAACATTTATATGCGTTTTTAAGGCACTTTTATTAGCGTTTTAAAGCTTGCCTTGAAAAACCTGCAAAACGCCAATGCTGCGCTTCCAGCCTTTTTTAACACATTTATGTTTTAGGTGCTTAAAAACGTGCGAAACCTGAAGTCAATGGAAGCGTTTACCCACGTTTTCCAGCTTTAACTCAGCGTTTTAATTTTTTAAACGTTGCAAGCAACGTTTAGGAAAAGGCTCGTGAACCTGCCTCAAGGAAACCTCCTGGCGTAGATTAGCTCATTGTAATGCATGGGGATTTCAAACAAGGGCCTTAAAAGCTTCAAGTTAAACGCTGGGGAAAACGTCCGTGTAGACTAAGCCTTAGAAAGGGAAAAACAAAGCTGACTGTTAATTCACAATGCTAGACTTTGGCATTGCCTCTGTGTGCACCAAGAATGATAAACTGCCACCGAACATTAATCTACAAACCACAAACAAGTGTGGCAGTAACAAGATCTATTAATATTACACAATTACTTTCTTTTTACACTTAACAAGCGTGGCCTCTGTATTTTAGCTGTGTGGTTGCCAGAAGACCATGAAGCTTCCAGAGAGAAGGGCGTTATAGTAACCATTAATAAAATGTTATTTTAATTCATTTTGTGCAGAAGGAGAGTCAGAAAGCTAAGCTAAGCTAAGCTACACTCTTTTCTATTGACACCTTAGTCCAGAAGGCATAAAATAACCATCTACACAAATATTTTTCTGAAAATGTCAAAGTCCTTGCCTTTACCCAATCAGCATGGAGCAATATTGTGGCATCTGTTCACGAATACTAAAAAGAACCTGGCTGAGAAGTCAGACTGTAAGAATTTATTTTATATGTTTCTATAGTTGTCAAATCTACATTTTCTATGTGGGAGAATATAAAGAGAAATTCTCACAAGTGGATGAGAAAAAAAAATAAACAAACTATCGGGTCCAGGCTTTTATAATTGTCATGGCTTGACAAGCAGCACTCAGACACAGAGTGACATCCCTGCAACACGCATATGTGCAGACCAGGAAAATGCTGACTGGAGTAGAGGGCAAGTACAGGAACGCGGTTGGTAATGATGTTGTCTGACATCACCTTTAAAGTGCTTCTTTCTTCAGAATATGTAAATACTGTAGTATGAATGCTCTAGGTACAGGTTCACCTAAAGAGCAATTTTTGTAAAACATTTTCTGCCTTTTCCAGAACCTACCAGGAAATATATCTAAGTTTAAAGCTCAACTCCAGCCTTTATATTGCTCACCTCATCCTTACAGCGAGCAATAGAAGATGCAGGAGCAAAGGCAGGAGAACCTGCCAACTTTCTCAGAATCCTCTATCCTATTTCTATGGCTGGCCCCTTTTCATTCATTGGGCTCTTACAGATTGGGACATTCTGTACAAATGCAGCCTGCCTAGGAAAACCCATTTCTTCCTTGGGACTTCTACCTATCAAGACATTTTGATCTTTGTCTAACTAGCCCACCCTCAGAAGTAGAGTGTTGTGATGTTTGGAAAGCTATGTATGGCACCGTTGAAGACTCCTCCACCAGCCCTGATCTGCATGCATTGTGGAGAGAAAAGAATTCCCAATATTGACATCACAGAGTCTAAAATATATAAAGATTATTTACCTTTTTTCACATGATAAGGAAGAACACATCAGCAAATTAAAACATAAGCTTTAAGCATTTTAGTCAATTTTTCAAATACTAAAGAATATCAAAATTTTAAAATCACTAAATGTTTACTTGTCAATATCCACATTTTAAAATTATTTAGAAATTATGTAGATTGACAAGGTTCCCACTATGGGATTTGTAATTAGCAACCTTTCAATTTACCTCATGCTAGCTATGTACCTATGTGAATTAGAAATACCAGCAAAAATAAATGCCGCGTGTTCTGCCAACAGCCAACATACCATACCATCTGTGCCATAAAAAACACTACAGGATCTTTCTCTGAGCCTGGGTCTACACAGACAGCTTTAAAAACGCATGTAAACGTTCAAACCCATTTATGTGCGCTTTATGCATTTTTACTAGCGTTTTAAAGCTTGCCTTTAAACCGCTGGAAAACGTCTATGTTGTTCGTTTTTACCACGTCTCATGCACTTATCAACAGGGGAAAACGCCCCCATTGATATCAATTGACGTGTTTACCTGCATGTAATGTTTAAAACGTTGGAAGAGGCATGGACTAGAACGCTCAAAAACTTGCCTCAAGGAAACTGGTGTAGATTAGCTCATTGGAATGAATGGAAATTTCAAACACAGGCTTTTGAGGATATGCTCTTGTAGAAATTATTTTATGTTTAATGCAAAATATAGCTGAAAATATTTAAAACAACTAAGATGAAAAAAATTAAAAAAATAACACAGCAAAAGAGGAAAAAAGCTAAAAATGTATGATTAAAAATAACCTCAAAACCTTTAGCAGATGACAAATGTAGAACAAAAGTCACCCCTTTCCTCTGCATGTGAATGAAACAAAATATACACAATGAAACACAATATAACAGAGTTGTTACACTGTATTTCTCAATTTTGGACAGTTTATAAGCTATTACATAGCACACTGTAGCAGCTGCAGTTATACACATGAAGACCCCAGCAGCTGCTACAAAACAGATCTGCTGACAGTATCAGAAGGGCAATTGGCAGCAGAGAAGAGTAACAGGAATCAAAGTGTAAATTATTTTATGGCAGATATGCTGGCCACCTGACTTTAAAGGAGAATGGCCTGTTACCATAAAGGCAGCATGTGAGTATTATGAATGGTCACTAAGGTAAATGTCAGGGTTTCATCCATTACTAAGGTACACAATGGGAGAGAAACTATTGGTTGGTGGCTGTTTGGGAAAAAAAAAACACTAAACCACCATCATACCACTAAAATAATCTACTGGAGAGGAGAATGTGACAGGGATTTCCTACTCCGGACATTCTTTTAATCACATTTTTTTTTTTTAATTATTGAACTTTGCTTTGGAGTTTGAAAACAAGTGGAGAGCAATGATATTGCAAACACTCCCTATTTCTTTTTATTAAAGCAGTGCTAGTGCCACAACAATTAATACCTCTTAAAGCTCATTACCGGGTAAAATTCAAACCCTCACTTCCACCTCTCTCCATCTAATGCCACTGGATGAATCCTGAGCTCACCTCTAAGAAGCACATATTCACCTAATGTGCTGGCCACATCCATTGACAGAGCCACTTTCACGGGGAATGGAATGCTGATACACCACATGAATGCCATCTCTTTAGCCACTTCCTGATAATGAGATCATCTTCTGGTCTATTCATAAAGGACCTCAGTACTGGCAGGCAATAGGAAGTGTCAAGCAGCCATTAATGTGGACACAGCTAGGGCATCAGGTGATACAAGCTTTAGGCGAGTTTTTCTTTACTACTATTCAGGTTGTAGTATGGAACTGCGGGGGGCCCTATGTCAGTTTCCTGGGCCTTCTGCATGTAAAGCGTCAGTCCCTGCAGATCAATACCTTGAACCTTTTGACACTCTACTAAACTGAATCGCAGCGCACACTGCATTTCTGTGTGTTAGGGTGCCTGGCATTAGCCTTCCTATTAAAAATGAATAAAAAGCACAACGCCATTTTGCTACATTTCTCGCAATGCACTTTGTGCACTATAGTGTGTTGCGGTACACTGTAGCATGTGTTTGTGTGTCAAACAAAAAAAAAATAGCACCGCAATACACATACCATGCATCTTATGCCTTATCCTAAAGTGGGAGAAACGTTCCACTTTGAAAAATAAAAGATCAGGCAGGTGGTTATTGCAGAAAGGGACAGATGATGTCCCTTCTGCAACAAATGTTCTTACCTGCCTGACTGCCACCCAGCTGTCAATTTTTGCTAAACTGCACATGTATAGCTCAGAGTTGATTGGGAAGCCTGGCAATCCCAGGTTTAATTGCACGTGCCAGGAATTATTGAACTCATGCGTCACATCTTCCTGGTACATCCACAGGTAGTCATTATTAGCCAAAAATTTTTAGGAAAAAAAAAAATAGAAGAAAGATGGCAGTGCCCTGCGATTAAATAGCGAGTAGCACAGGTTAAATTCTGCTTTAAGTGAAGGGCTCTGCACAGAATGAAGCTCACACAATGACATGTGAGCTTGGTTTTGTGCAACAGCACTGTGAGTGTACGCCGATATGAAAGTGCCCCCCTATAAAAAGCGGTCATGACAGCCCGGGCTCACAGTTAGTGGGTCAGCATCATTTACCTGGCTTACTATAGCACCCATTTTTCTAAATATACATTTTTGCCACTAGGATTGAACTTCATAAAACCTATGGGAAAAAAAGGATAGTCATGTGACTGACAGGGATTTCCTGAGCTTCTTAAAATATTCTCAATCAAGAACTGAACTTTGCAGCAAAACTAACCTTACAATTAAAGTGAACCTGAACTCAGAAATTTCATTTTACATAAAAGAGTAGACAACCCTTTTATGTAAGGTAAAAATTCTGTGTTTTTTTTTTAAGTGCAACACCCTTTTTTTAAAAAAAATAAAAAAATGAATGGGAGCACAGATACCTACGTCACGCATCCGGGGAGGCTCTTGGGTGCTCCTTCTGCGCATGCCCGAGCATCTGCGGCATGTACAGAAGCAGCCTTTTCGTTAGAGGAGAAAAATTTGCCAATCTCATGCATGCACAGTGAGATCAGCAAGTTTTTTTCCCCAACCTAGGTCACCTGATCTCGCGCCTAGTCACGTAGGAATAACCTGGAAGAAGAGGAGCAGATGGCGGCGCCCAGCGCGCTGGCTCGGGGACAGATGCCAAGACGATGTGGGACCTGATGGAGACCTCCGGACTGATCAACTGTGCTGCTGGATTGAAGGTAAGTTTTGTTTTATGCATTTTTGAGTTTAGCTCCTCTTTAACAACAAGAAACAACTAAAGAAAGTTACCTACACATTCTCTAATTTTTTACCTTCCCTCTGGTTCGCCGGCAGTGGCATTTTCTTCCGGTCCTATTCTGGGTTTGGGATCTTTGACAGTCGCGTTTCACCAGGCTGGAAGGACGTAACCCCTGGGCATGTGTTCAGTTCATTCATTCCTGACAACCAGCCATGATGGGATTGTACACCAAACTACCCATGTGCCATGCAGTGTATACATTCAAGCTTGGCACGTGAGCTTGTTTTATTGTAGAAGAACTATATACACGTCCCTTCTGCAATAAAAAACCCCAAACCATTATTATACTACTTTAAGGAGAGCCCCAGTCCTACACCCAATGCACCCCCAGAATGAAGAAGCATTGTTCTAGGCTGGTGATGGATACACCATGCAAACATATGATGAGGAATTCCCCCTTCCCACCACGAGGTGGCGCCCTGGTACCTGAGAGCAGACATCCCCATACCCTCAGAGCCGGGCCTGCATCACTTACCACCCAGGTGAGTGCTCCGCTTCCTCCTCCGGCTCCTCCTCCTCCTCCTCCGCTGGATTTAGACATCTTCCTCCCGGCAGACAATTGCAGTAAACGCGAATATTTATAAATACGGGGGAGCAGAGAGGCTCCTATTGTGCAGGCGGCCCCTCCCCCGGTGCTATGTATGAGGGGCCTTGCTTTCTCCTCTTCTGTGTGCACAGCCCGCGGCCTTTGCTTGCACCGGGCTCCGTAGGACGGTATAAAAACAGTCTAATAAATTAGGGGTAAAAGAAGCGGCGGGGCCGTGCTAGAGCCCCCCGGTATTGTGCGGCTGGCGGGGGCTCGTTTTGCGGAGGGGTCGCATGAATGATGCACGTTCCGTATTTACAGGCTCGGTGTGCGGAGATGACCCCCCGGTTCCCCCTCCTCTTCCTCCCGCAGACAATACACAACGCCGCTTCCGCTCTCCGCAGTTACACACGGGGGCCCGGGAACATAGTGCCGCCAATGGCGTGAGGCCGAATGCCTGACGTAATGGCCGCGATGGGCGGGGCGAATGATAGACTGTAAAGGAGGGGGCGGGGATTGAGTTGTGACGTCACGGCAGGGTAGCGGAGTGCAATGGAATTGTGACAAGTGCTGGAACGGAGCGGGACAATGGAGGGCAGAATGCGGGCACCACGGCAAGCGGGGGCAGCCCCTCCCCCGGGCACCACGGCAAGCGGGGGGAGCCCCTCCCCCGGGCACCACGGCAAGCGGGGGGAGCCCCTCCCCCGGGCACATCATCAGCCCATTACAGGCTCTGATCTCTCCATCTGCTAAATTATGAATGAAATAATCTTTACATGGATTGTATAAAAATCGGATCATGCTGGAAGATTTCCATCGCTGTGGACTGTATAGCCAGCAACACATCATACACTATACTGCAATATTTCCACCAACTACATAAAAAAACTCAAATTAGTTCAAAATCAATACACTTTATGTTGTTATGGACATTTCCATTGAATGGTAAATCATAGGCTAGCCAAACACTGCTAGATGGGTGCAGGGTAAAGATCTCTGTCTGTTCCTTTCCCACCTTGCTCTTATCCACCAGCCAATCCTGGGAGATCACATAAATCAGGAATGTCCATGCTTTGGCCAATCATTATGCAGCTCCCTAACAACTGCTGGCTGCTCAGTTTAAACCGCAATCTCATTGGCTAGCAGCCCTTCCAGCGCAACTCCTGCTGCATGTCAATGGAACAAAGAACTGGCATTCCTGGCAATTCAATTCATGTATTAATCAAATTATGGTCCAGAATATCCTCATTTTAAAATTTTTAATATCCTCGGTCTAATTTATGGCTGCCCTAATTCAGATCAGCAGATGGTACGTAAAATACTTGTAGGCAATCACAGGGATAAAATGAAATTTTGTTTTGAAAATTATATTCACATTAGAATTAGCCTAGAATTACATTAGCCTAGAATTAGGTTAATAATAAAGGATACAATCTTATTGTATTTTACACCGTCATGTGTACAGGTTTAGTTCCACTTTAAATCCGTCCTATTTATCTGACTGGGCTTCTAAATGCACCAAAATAGGCGCATGCAATAAATTTAGCAAGATGACGGGCTACAACACACATTGGTGCATAATGAATCCCTATTACAAGTGGAAGCATTGTCTACCCCCATTCCTTTAATTGGCTTAGAAAAGAATTGTAATAGGCACAGAATAAGTCAATGTGAGGGTAAATATTAGGGTATCAATTATCAAAAGTTTAAAAAATCCAACCCCCATTCAGGTTAAAAAAAAAAAGTGAAGACTGATACTACACAGATTTTTCTGCTCACTTCTATCTTTCAATAAGTAATGTATTAAAACAGACTTTTTTATTGTTTCTTAGCTCTAGAAAAGTCTTGGAGTCCTGCATGTGAGGAGGTTATCAGTAGGTCATTGGAGGAGCGGAGAGCAGCTACAGGAGTATTTTTCTATCAGGTCAGAAAGGTAAGTGGGACAAGAACTGTGGAGGGATTTGAGGGCAAAGCATGGGAGCTTGAATATGATTCTAAGGTGAAATGGTTTTTGAGTATTTTTATACTCCAGCAGCACCTGAACTTCGGGTTCCTGTTTCGGTATTTATGACAAATGACACTGCACTGGAGAGGTCTGGGCAAAAAGTGTCTGCTCCGGTCACTGGTTGGACCGCACAATAACTGAAAATGTATTACTTACCGTAATTTTCCTTTCCCGATTTAATAAAGCTCTCCAAGGCTGGAGAGGATACACTTTCATAAGTGAAGCTGTGTGATCCAGCAAACCTGGAATGGATTTCTTTAAAGTTGTTTGCCATTTGTTAGCAAATGTTTTCCAATCCTGGACCAGATTCATTACAGGTTTGCTGGATCACCCAGATTCACTGATGAAAGTGTATCCTCTCCAGCCTTGGAGAGCTTTATTAAATCAGGCTCAATGATTCATTACTGTTTGAACTGGCAGCCTTATCTGCGGTTAGTTTTGGTTAAAAAAAAAAAAAAAAGGTCCGTCTACTGGTGTATGAGCAGGAGACTAGGTCAACGCCTTACAAAAGTTGTCCAACAACACTAGAATAGCCACGCAATAGCATGTGCAGGAAAAGGACATGCTCCAAATCACACATGATTTTAGTCTGGTTATTGGACATAACTGGGAATAAAAGTACATTTTGATAATGTATACCTGGAATAGACTGCCAGTGCTTAGTGAACACACTGCCTGGCTATGCTTACCCCTGCACAGCATTGGAACATAGTAATTATCCAATCCACAGAACAAAGATGATATTTCAGTGCACAGGGTACTCATGCCCGAGTCTCTACCATCATATTGCAGCCATCTAAACAAGAGCTTCAATGTAGACAACCTAAACAAGAGGTTTGAACTTACGATTGTCTAATCGACACCTTTTACACACAAAACCACAAGATTGCCCAGTGAGCCACATCAATTTGTAAAGGTGTTTCCTCACATGGCTTAATTTATTCCACCAGCTGAATCAACTTTTGATTTCTGGCATTTAGCATAGAGAGACATTGTCAATTGTCGGCACTGCAGACACACATTATGCTGAACAATGGCTCCTTAGTACAGAGCAGGAACATCATTCAGGTCCTCCACCAGGTGTGAGATTTGCAGCAAACATAGAACCTGTCTGCAATACAAGACACACCTGAGCACATGCTATTGTATATCTGCACACAGTACTCCTGTAGCAAGTCTGCTCCTTTAAGGAAAAAGTATTTATTCACATATTGTCCCTATGGCTCCACATACAAGAATCCTATGGCATACATAAAAGTTATAGAGCTTTTATTGAAGGGTCTCACCGGTATACCTATAAGGCAGATTCCAGGATTCACAACATAATCCAAACATATAGAGAGATCACCAGACCTCCGAGCCACAGATGGAAGATTTGTTGCTTAAATTTATCAAGCGCTATGCAATGTCCTGAGGGACCAGCAGCAAGCCTCCCCTTCAAGGTGATCTTTAGCAATCATACAGGGGGACTTCACATGGACAGCCAAATATTTACTCCAGCCAGGTAGGTGGCTACACCAGCACTGAGAGTACAAAGGGGGGGGGGGGGGTAGAAGGAAGACTTGGTGTATGGACTTCCTTGAATTTATCTGGTTAGGTCCTGAGAGTGGGTGTGGAAAGGGATTAACCCATCATATGCTGTCAAGGAACGGCCAGGGAAAAGCTTTTGCCCAGATCTCAATTTCTTTTCCAGCATAATTAAGTCCCAGAGAAAGGGACCATTTGGAACCCCCAAAATGTGTTGGTTGTTGTTACATAAAACTTTATCTGAATTGTCAATCATACTTTGATGGTCTCCTTTTCTACTAATGTTGAGAAATTACCCCAAGGGCAGTGTTAGGGCTCATTGTGCCCTAAAAGAAGCTTCTACGTCAGCGTGGAATTCTCCATTCAACGTCAGAGTCCAGCACTCCATCACTCCTGGTCTTCAAGCAAAAAACCCTGTTTTTCACACTACATTGGTTACAGGTAAACTTCTAAATATTTAAATAATAATGACCACAAACCAATATAAGTGGAATTGTTTTCAAGATCTCTGAATACACAAATGAATTCTGGGACCAATCCAGGGAATTAGAATCTTGTGTTTTCAATCCAGTACCTAGAAAAGGATGAGGGCTCTGGATTTTATGAAATAATATTATGGACTGTGAAGGCGATTGAGGTCAGCTTAGTTGGGGTGCACCTTGTTAACGACCTCCAGTAAAGCAATGCTAATGAGGAGACCACTGGACAAAGCACAATTTTCTCATTTAATACTGCTAATCTAGAGCAGCCTTTTTTAACCTTTATAACATAGGGGAACCCTTGAAATAACATTCAGGCTTTCAGGGAACCCCCGCTATATTGACTATACCCACAGCTATCAGTACATAGGCATGGTGGTCAGTGGGAAGAATGCCAGCTCTACAAATAGCCAAAGTGATCATTGGTGTCACCTAAACTGACCCAAGAGGCATAGACTGCTCATTCCTAAAGGAACCCCCACCAACCTCATCTAAAAAAAGACCTAATACAATCTTAAACGTTAGTTCAACCCTAAAGTATGAGAATAAAATCTTAGTTTGTAATGCCATTGCCTTGTCATTGGTATGAGGTTAATAAAAACCTTAGTATTGTGTTTTTCATTCCTTTTCTCTTAGTTGCACATATACAGAAAACTTGAAAATGTCCACAGTACATGCAATCTTCGGGCTAATTTCACCTACTCACAATGGAATTTTTCACCAAAAACTTGTTACAATGTTAAAATTATGACCCCCTAGAAGCTTTGACTCATGTTGCCTTAGGGTAGCTGGTAGAGAAGGATGTAATGAATATGGGCATTTTACAATGGTAGATCTAAGCTCCGTCTCTCTTTTGTAAAATCCAGCAATGTAAATTTTTTTTCTTTACAGATTTGATCTACAGTACATCTACAGCAGGGGTGTCAAACTCAAATACACAGTGGGCCAAAATTAAAAACTTAGACACAAGCCAAACTTGAAGTTTATTGAAAAAATTGAGGACGTTTTTCCTTCTCATTAGATATAAAACCTTTTCATATGGAAACAAAGAGGTTTTGCTTAACATTCAATCTGGAACAAGCTTATAATAGAGAAATAGCACCGCTACTACAATTTCCTGAGTCAATAAAACAGTCCTATGCGGGGCTTAATGTTATGAGTGGCTGGAACTCCCTCTTCACTGAAATAGCACCTCTACTACAATTTCCTGAGTCAATAAAACAGTCCAATGCGGGGCTTAATGTTATGAGTGGCTGGAACTCCCTCTTCACTGAAATAGCACCGCTACTACAATTCCCTGCGTCTATAAAACAGTCCAATGCCGGGCCACACATAGGCAGAGAGCCCGCTGGTCTATGGATGTGAGTGATGCCAGGAACTGTAGTAGCGGCACTATTTCAATGCAGCCGCAGGCAAGCTGTAATTATTACTTAGAATTCCTTTGGGGGACCAAATTTGGCCCTCAGGCCAGAGTTTAACACCCCTGATCCACAGTATTACAAAAAATATTCAAATTAATCTAAATTCATCAAAAATATGGAGGATGAGGAGACAGGAAGAGGACATTTAATAAAGGAAAGTTGTGTTTAAAGGTTAAACTATAATGAGAAATTCCGGTTTGTAGAAATATAGACATTTATTTAAATATACAAGACAGAACTATGTGCATTTCTATTCCATTTATTATTGCAGTCCTCTAATTCCAGACCTAAATTATGGCTCTGAAACACAGTTTAATGACAGTAAGTTTGTGTGTGACATCATCTTTATTTACAAATTCATTCTAAAGCAATAATTACTTTGTACATTAAAAACTTAAAAACCTCAAACAAAAATTTCTGATCAGGCAACTTGTTTCTTTCCAGCACTTCAGGTATGCCTCACCAACAACTGAAATCTGAAGTTTGCAAACAGCTGGAGAGAAACAACTTGGCAAACACAGAGGGGATAAAGATGAAAATGTAATAAAAACTCACAATGTAATCCTTCAACTAGCCATATGTGAAACGCCTAAAGTTTGATCTATATTCAATTAGATTGACTTGACTTGTCAACCATTAACCTAAAATCAGCCAATCACTCTGTATTGATAATTAATTGATTTTGGTAGATTGAAAAAAAATAATAATCAGATTTAATTCAGTGTTCTCAAATTTTTTCAGCTGGGTGGGGAGACACTAGGCGGATGGTCAAAAAATGGGGCAGGACAACATATGACAAATTTAGTGTTCCAGTTGTTGCCATATGAATTCAATAACCCCTATACTTGTATCGGCTTTCTACCTCCCCTCAATCCTTCCTTCCATCTTTCAAGATGCCACTCTTTTAGTATGTCCTATTTTTCATCATCTCTGTATTATACCTCAATTGTCCAGTGCCCCCATATTGTGACTCAACATTTCAGTAAACACCCAAAAACAGCCGGGTGGTTACTGAAATGACCCAGGTGGTGCACCCAGCTAAAAGGTGCTGGGGAGAACACTGTCAACTTATTGTAACAGGAAAACTGACCAATGTATGGCTAAAATAAGACCACGACAATCAGCAGAACATATATAAACAGATTTTCTACCTAAAAACAAAACAGTCAAACCATATCCAGAAAGTTAATATTTTGTGTAAAATAAATTTGCCAGATTTGTCTTAAAATGAATCTTGCAGTAAAGTGCAAGGTCCCCTTACACAGTGTGGTTCCCTTAGAAAAGGTGGTGGGGCCTTTTCCTTAAAGTAGGCTACCCCTTCCCCCCTGTATTTGTCTCTTTTGGTTTGGCCTTTTCCTCCCACATTCACCAGATAAGCTGTGTTTTTTTAAGTTATTTTGATACTTCCTTGTATGTGTCTTAGCTCTTTAACATTTTCAATTTATTTCATACATTGTTTATTCAGTCCTATCTGGCTTAATGCCATATTTACCTTGTAATTCCAATACAAATTTATTTTGAGAAGAAAGAAAAAAAAACGAAAAGGTGATGGGGCAAACAATAAAACTCAATCTCAATAACACAACTGCATGACAGCAAAACATTAAAAAAACTTTAAATTAAAACATATTTTTCAATAAAGCCTGGCTCTATTCTGCTCAAGTAGATTCAAGGTGCAGTACAATGGTAAGTAGTGTCAGAGTTTAACCCGGAGCGATTAGGTGGGTAAGACACATTATAGAAAAAGGGACATCATCTGCCCCTTTCTGCAATAATGACCTCCCTGATCAGGCATTTTAGCTTCACTTTAATAGAGTTTAGTTTGTCAACTTAGCAAAGGGAACTATCACTTTGCAAGGGAAGTTTCAGATTAGCCAATGTGATAAAAATAACTCTGCAATGAATATCCAATCACATGCAAGGAAATGTTAAAATGCTTTTACATGATTAGGTGGTCACTTTATTGACTTGCAAGGTGAAGGTTCACTTTGTAAAGTAAACATCCTAAATCAACCCCAGTTTTTTACAGGAGAGTTCATTTGGACTTCTTTGGAAACCTGTATTGAACATCTACTAAAATTGATAGTACCCTGGCTGTTTCTGCATCCATGAACATGGGACAAGTAGTGGATCAAAAAGAAGCAAGGATCAGAAACAGCAGTACTCTACGCCATACATTGCCACAAAGTGCAATAAGCAGCTTTCTAATGTGGCTTGAAGCAATCAGTGGTATTCAAGATGAAGTTAAAAAAATGAAGAATCTCATTATTTGCAATGTACAACATAGGTCCTTCCCAAACAAGAGGCCAAATGGATTAAATGTATAAAAACTAGATTACCAACAGTGGAGGTTTTGCCTGTTACAACCAATTAGATGCCACTTGCAAATTTTTACACTGCACTGCAAGAATGACAGCTGGTATTGAACTGGTTGCAAACTAGACATAATGTTCCACTTTCATAAATTAAGCTACAATCTGTAGAAAATGACCACAGAGCAAACTCAAAAGACAATCTGATGATAAAAACAGACATTTTAAAACATGTCGGTGTAATAGTACATTATTATATGTGGTTCTTGGGGAAAGTAACTTTGGAAATTTAATTTGCATATGTTGCACCTAAAAAAAACTCAAACAGAACAACTTGCATATTTTAAATTTCAGAAAGTATTTCCTCATGGCTACCAGTAAACCCGCCCCTTAATGTTAAAAAAAAAAATAAAACTTCATTAAAATCTCTAAATGTCTTTAAAAGTCACAATAATTTGCATTGTGTTTTCTTTGTCATTCAGGCTCTCCCGAAACAGCTGTGTATGTTGCCATGCAGAATTCCCTTCTCCGCCATATAATTCAGCTTCCAGTACAACTTCTGATGCATTTAAAAACTCTGGGTATGAACAGAGGTTCTTATCTGAAAAAGAAAATATGACACAGGTAAATGAAATGCTAAAGTATAATCCAAGCATTCTATAGACTAAAATGATTCAGTGTTTAAATCACTCATCTTATGTGACTCTTTAAAGTGCAGTTTCTGTGCGTGAATAAATTAATTCAAAGTCTCCTGTCAATGTTATCAATTTAAAAAAACAAACGAAAATGTCCATATTCAACATACCCCAAAGTTAAAGAATTATCTCAGTGCTCCACCAGGTAAAGTCTGATTGATTTAAGCTCCCCAAGACTTAAATGATCTAGCAAACCTTGATATGGCTATATTTGGCAAATGTTTGCAAACCTTGACCAAATCCATTCCAGGTTTGATAGATTACCCAGGGTCACACATTAAAGTCTATCTTCTCCAGTCTTTGTAGGTTTTAATAAATCAGGGCCAATGTGTTTTGTCAAAGGACTTTCATATTCCCATTTTGCTCTTTACACTCCTAATTGTTTCTCTTCATTGTTCTCATGTTTTGCTATACCCTAATATACCCACTAGATGTCCTCATTGTGCATTTCCCCTATGATGCAATTCCTGTTCGTACCTAATTGAACTTCCTCCTTTTAAACTAACGCACACTATGCCATACCTTTTAAATACCACTAGATGTCACTAGTGTAAATTTCCCTAATATAGGTTGCCCTACATTATTATTAATAATAAACAGGATTTATATAGCACCAACATGTTACGCAGCGCTGTACATTAAATAGGGATATATATTCTTTCTTAATTTTTACAAAAAAAAAAAACATACAAAGGTTTCATTTTATCTATTTAGACTTTTTATCTTCATTAACCTGTTAATTTTTAAGATTTCCCCATTAAGGCTCATTCATTTGAAAGCAAGCAAATTATATCCTTGCCACGATCTTCTGGTGGGACACTATACAATGTCAAATGATGCTATGAGGTGTTCACCTAATCTCAGATGTTATTGTCTCATTGTGTGATGTGTGTATATATATATATATATATATATATATATATATATATATATATATATATATATACGCCGGGTACCAGTACTTACCTGCAGCGCCCGGTGTCCTCGCGAGTCCCCTCTCTGGTCTGGCGTCCCTGCGAGTCCTCCTGTGCCTCCTTCTGTCTTCCTGCTTTTCAGCTTACACGAGTCCTCCTGGGCAGGCTCGCATTGCTTCACAGCAGTGTAAAGCTGACTCGTGTAAGCTGAAAAGCAGGACGTGAGCCTGGATTGGCTCTCCAGTGGAGAGCCTGGATTGGCTCTCCAGTGGAGAGCCTGGATTGGCTCTTCACTGGAACACGCCCATTCATTAAAGGAACGTGCCCATTCATTACTTAGAACTAGTAGTGTACAGTTCTTTCTGCCTCTCAGTTCTCACACAATAGTGAGATCTGACAGGCAGAAGGAACAGTACAATACTGGGCATATAACACGACCCCCAAATGATTGGTTAGAGTGGGGGGGGGTCTTATACGCCCAGTCGCCTTATACACCGGAAAATACGGTATATATATATATATATATATATATATATATATATATATATATATATGAAAAAGCATGACAAGCGTATTGATAGAGATGAAGCTTACCAGGATTAACATCCACTTGTGTTTCTGTAGAATAGAGCTTCCAGTTTACAGTGCCACTATGGAAAGTCTGGCTACTTGTTCGGACACTTATACTCTCCACTTTTAGTCCAACTGATGCACATTCAACCTTCCAACCGATTTTTGCTGATTGAGCACCTTCCCTGCGAGCTAAATATACCTGCAAAAACAAATTATAAATAGTAACTTCTTTGTAAAGACCAAACATTCTTTAACAGACAATATTCTTTACTATGTAGCTCCACACAATCTTTCCAGCCTGAGCAGCTTGGTTTAGTGAAGTAAGAATATATTAAATAAAATGGTAACAAAAGCATAAACTTTATCCCATTTCCACCACCAATCTGTACCTTATACACATTACCAACCTGCACTATGCCCAATGACATTATGTTATTGTACATCAAGTCTTTAATAGAAACCAGCCTACACTTCGTGCATTTTCTAGCTGTCTTACTCGTCAGTACCCAACAGCTGGGTCCTCACCAACAATCAAAAACTAATCAGACTGGTTTCTAGAGATATGATCACCATGGCAGCTATAATCTCAAAGTTATCAACCCTTTAGAATAAAGTACACATCTCTCTCTTTGGGTCAGTGTTCTGTAGTCTCTTACAAAGGGTTCCATAGTCCATTAGCATAACATTGAATAAGATTTCTGTGCAGCAGGGGCTGTGCTGTCCGCTTACTGCAGGATGTTAGAATATTTTTTATGTATGTGCAGTGTTTTTTAATTATGCACTGTAATTCTGACACTATATTTACAAACATTTATAGGCAGATTAACATAACATGAGCTTTTTGTGCATTGTAGATTTTCCATAAAGTACATTCCAAAAGCCTTTTTTTTTACCCCAAATCCCTGACCTACTATGATATAGGAGAGGTGTTTTGCCATTCTCTGAAGAAATACTCAAGTTCTGCTTGGTGCCCAAACACTTACAATTACAGTTGTTAAATATCTTGTAGTTTTTAATGTCTCACATACTTATTGTTATAAAATAACCTTGACAGCTCTGGTGAAAATACACCAGTGTGTGAAAAAGCCCCCTCAAAGTTAACCAATTTCAGGGGCATATTTGGACAACTAGGATACATTTTCCTGACCAGTTGTTTTGTTTCCTGGAGATAGGGTCCCACCTTGGGGGTATCTGCTCCCTTAATAATTACAAATACCCAGACATGTAAATAAGCACATTTCCACCACAGTTCTCCTGAATGTAATGCTTCAGACATGAGAATTGTCATTGTATGTGGGTATATTTTATATCTATTAGATGCACAGGCCAGAATAACTACCTTGAATACATGTTTATAGTGTAACAATTGTCTAAAACCACAAAGAAATTTTGTATTGTATGCATGAAACACTTACCATTTTCCAGTCATTTTCTACTTTTCTGTGCATGGACTCATTTATCCAGGCTCCATTTTCCCAGCCAGAAATCACTTCATTGCTATTTGAGACTCGTGTGTACTGATCATGTACAATATTGTACTGCAGATGGAAACATTTAGCAGCTTTTTCTTTTTCAGTGGGAACAAATACCACACTCTTGGCCTAGTAACAAGACAAGGAAATCATAGGATTTATCTTTTACAAACTGCAAAAAACATCCAGCTGAATTTTGAATATATTCAAAAGATATCATCCTGATATGATTCTATTACACACCTTATGCTGCAGCATCTGTAAACCACTTCCCTTATGTTTATACTTGCTTATGCACAGCATAAATCTATTATTATTATATTATAACAAGATTTTAAAACTGATATCTAGACTTGATTGATGCTGACTCTAGCTACACTAGGGCGATTCCATGCAAAGCTTATATATGCCTTGATCTGAAAGTGTCATCAGTAAATCAAACATTCATTGTTCAGCCTAAACTATTTAAAAGATATGTGCTCTAGATGATTGGGTTTCCTCCTTTCCCAAAAAAATGCAATTAGGTTAATCAACTTCCCCTCAAAAATTGTCCTTAAACTATGTTAATGACATATGACTATGGTAGGGACAGTGGTGAAAGTGATGGATTCTGGATTCAAAAAGCAAATGAAAAATGGAATAGAAAAACTTCATAGTTGGAGAAATAAAATCCTTTAAAAAACCCAAAAGCAAACATGTAAAGTAGCAATAACAAAATCATACTACACAGAGGCACTGAAAAGCTCATTTAATGCCTGTCAACAATATGCAAATGTTTGAAAATGCCTGGAAAGAGGTTTACTTTAGGTTTAACTTTAAAAAACATTTTGTCCTGATCAGGGGTTGAATCTCTCTATTTTTCCAGGACTGTGATTTAGTTTGGCTGGCCATAAACAGCTTAATTCTTTTCTATACTTTGGTGTGGAAAGAGAGCCAAGAATGGCACATACTCTTCTCTTTAAACTAAGAAATGACAGTGGGTGAGTCATATAAAATGATAGCAATCCAGTGGTATTAGGAAGAGTGTAACTACTTCCATCATTTCTCATCTGTATTTATAAGGCCAGAGTACAATTTGTCAAAAAAGATTGGATGAAAGGGAAAAAAAAAGACAGGTACCTGCACACCGACTTCTCCTCGTGCCACCCTCCAGGCTACAGACCCTGAAATTCTACCACCAAGCTCCCCAGGTTTTGGTGTCTTCGGAGACATAAATTCTACAATCTCCACTATCAGTCTCCCAAGGAGCTCTTTCTTCCTGTGTTCTGATAGTGACTGCTGCCTCTGAAAATTTAACACAAGTTCAATATAAGTTATTACAATAAGTTAATACATCTTGAAATCAATTTATTATAAAGAGTCTGTACCATTAGCTTTGTAACAATTAAATGTCATTCTGGTCTGAAAAATTACCATAGCTTCAGTCTATTTAGGAAAATAACCTAACACAGTATAAACATTTATGACTTTAAAATCTTTTTGGCCTCTTATGGCGTCCGTAGGTTTACACTAATCTTTTAGTAAAACATTATCTTGCACCCTAACTGCAATGTATTATACTGGGTGGACACAGACCCGCCTGTGCTTCCTGTTTCAGTGACTATACAACAAGTAAGTAAAATCATTCCAATGTGGCCACAGTAAGCAATAAAATAAAAAGTAAGCAAATGATAACAGGGTTATAAAATACCTTTATAGATTTCATGTATGTTGAGGTCATATAATAGTAAATAGGTCATTTTTTGATGGTATGTCTGTTTCCTAAGCTCTGTGTTGTTCTACTGGGTTAGATCTGACTTCCGGCTGGCTAGTAAACAGAACAGAAATCTGACTGGCTGATAAAAAGTGAATTGTGGTGTCCTAATGACTAATATAGCCAATCAGCAAACCATGACACCTGATTTATAAATCAGTAATCTGCGATGAATGATTTGCCAGCAATATTTACCCAGTTCAGACAGATATAGGAATGCTTTTGGTAAATAACCATGTCATTTTTTTTGTTCCATATTTTACCGTCTTGTTGAGAGCAGAAATTGTTTCCCGCAACCAACTTTCTCGAACCTCCTTCCTCCTCATGATGACTTCTTCATGTTTACAAGAATACCTCCAAGTGACATCAACCACCTGCAAAGATAACAGAGCATGGGTATAAGTCACTTGCATGGTGATTTTTAAGCATGGGTATGAGTTAATTTAGCAAGACAACATCTAAGGAGTGTACAATTCTTTATCACATACAGTACAATTTACATTTCTTCAGTGGATAAAGGGTTACCATGGCTAAACTTGGATTTTATATAGGAGTGCTGCATGTGTTCTGGTTTGCAGAAAACCCCAAATCATACTTGTAAGGTATTTGTTATCTAATTAATTATTTGTGCAAAGCAAACCTCTGGCAATGTACTTCCATATCATTCAACAAAAATTGACAGGACACACTGGAGACCCACTCTGCTATTAGAGAATGTTAGAGTGAGAGGGCCTGATTTAATAAAGCTCTCCAAGGCTGGAGAGGATACACTTTCATCAATGAAGCTGGATGATTCAGCAAATCTGGAATGGGTTTCCTAAAAATCAAGTTTGCTAGATCATCCAGCTTCACTGATGAAAGTGTATCCTCTCAAGCCTTGGAGAGCTTTATTAAATCAGGCCCAGAGAAAGAGAGGAATGCTAAGAAAATGAAGTCCCAGCAATGCTGCTTGGACTAAGCAAGGATTGATTACTGCTCTTATTGAATGAATAATAACACAGCACTGTAGTCATGTAAAGTCATGTAACTGCAACTTTTGGGGAGATAAAAGAAGGTAAGAAAGAAAAATATTTTAAAGCAAAATTAAAGAAGCACAAATCAGTTTGACAAAAGGTCTATGTCTTGATTTACGCATAGATAATATTGACATCTACAGGTATATTAGGCAGGATCAGCTACTACCACAAGATCATATTTCCTCACAGAACAAGTTAACTGTTTGAGTTGGGTTTCAATACTGCTCGCAAGCATTATGTGAGTGACAGAGTAATATAGGTTATCTACAAAAATCATCAGGACTGTTGGGGGTCTACCACTCATTAAAATGGCAACAAATACTGCTGTACAAACCTCATCTTTGGAAAATGCAATGATGTAGGACAGCTTCTTTCCCCATCCCACCTCGTACAAGAGGGGCTTGTCACAAGCGTTTTCACATGGGTCACAATGGAGCCATCTATTTTGAGATGAAGAGAAGACCTCAGTCCAGACATGATCTGCAGGGAATGAAAAATATGCACTTACTAGTCTTAAGCCCTTGGGTTTACATTTTTTAATTAATATTGCACAAAACTGGCAACAGTAACAAAATAATAATTATAATAAAAAGGTATGAACACACACAAAATACTGTAAATGTAAATAAGCCTTATATAGGATACACGTAAAACACCAATTAAAAGGGTTTTAAAGAGAATAAAGTACACCATTTATCTGGGACTGCTTAATGGAATGCTTAATGCAGAACTACACTACACTTCTATTTTAAAAATTGTTATCATGCAAATTTATTGCAGCATTTTTTTTATCTAGTTTTGATCTTAAGTCATTGATTGGCCGTGCAGGCTTGTGGGCCCTGGCAGCCACAGGGAAAGCTGGGAAACCTGGCTTCTTACGCTGGGCTACCCATGTGCAACTAGGCAATTTTTGACAGACGGGACAGCAATCAGACAGGTTAGTATCAGGTAAGACGTGGCCTGTCTTTCTGCAATAAAGCCTTTGCAGATTTTGAAAGTGGAACTTGCGTTCAGCTTCAGGCTTACCATACCCACTGTCTGTGTACAAACTTCAGCATTGTGTCTATTGCAAAATGTTAGTTTTTAACTAGTTTACTCAAATAGTATGCTACAAATTCTTTGGAAAAATATGACTTTTTTTTCCTTTATACCATCTATACATGTAAGTAACAATTACAGTACAAATAAATGAAGGGCTCTGAATTACTGACACTTACCTGTAGTGTCCCATACATATCTTGCTTCTAGTCCCATTGCCCTGCAGCAGAGTAAGAAGCAGTTGGCCCACTCTCCACAACGACCCCGCCTGGTCTCCAAGAGCTTCTCTGGGTTATTGTATCTGTAAATTAGATACTGATTAATAGTTGATGAAAAATAGTAACCTACATAGCAGTGTTATTTACAGATCTGAATGTACATTATTATTGGGTCTCTCAGCACAGTATAAGCTTAGCAAAAAAAATTGTTAATTGGGGCTACAGCATAGCTTAAGGGTTCATTTAATGTTCATTATAAGGGTTTAGTGTTGAGATTAAAGTAAAAGCCACACTTTGGAGTCTGATTGGTTAGGGTTGGCTGGGTAAAGAAATGTAAAGGAAAAGGTTTAAAGAGTAACTGTAACTTCGGCTATACAATGTAACCCCACTGCCATCCTTTCCTTTGTGGCTGCCATTAAAAAAAAAAAGTGCCTCCAGGTATTGGGTAATACATGACCTCCTCCCACGACTGCTCTTGTCTAGTGGCCAATGATTTATTAAAGCTCTCCAAGGCTGGAGAGGATACACTTTCATCAGTGAAGCTGGGTGATCTAGCAAACCTGGAATGAAAGTTACTTGCTATGAAAATGTTTTGAATCCTGGACCAGATCCATTACAGGTTTGCTGGATCACCCAGCTTCACTGATGAAAGTGTATCCCACCGGCTTTGGAAAGCTTTATTAAATCAGACCCATTATTACAATAGAGGCTGTAATCTTACTGCTTTCTCTGACACTGTGGCACAGAAAGCAGCATTAGGTTAAGGGATTGAGTGTTAAATATTAAAAATCTTTTTTTTACACTGCACAGGTTGATAACAAAAACCCCAACACTGGACTAGAAAAAAGTGTATATACAAACCGAATAGAGGAGTCAGGGTGACCACTTCTACAAATCAGAAGTGCACATCAGGTGGAAGTATCATGAACAAGCACTATAAATCTCACCTAGGAAACCTGTTGATGTGATTACACTTGTTACAGTAATGGTTTTCCACTCTTGTTGCCCCCCATCGAAGATCATCTGCGGATGGCGTCAGTGACTCTTTAGTCTCTGTCTGTCCATTGCATTGGCTACAGGGGAGGCTATTCACCCATTGAAAGAACTCTTCTTTAAACCAGCGTAACAATTCTAACATGAGGAAATCATCTTCATTGATGGTGGACTCTACAAAGAAATTATTCTTAATTTTACTTTTTGAATTTTTAAAGACCAATATATATATATATATATATATATATATATATATATATATATATATATATATATATATATATATACACACACACACACACACACACAGGGAAAGAAGTATTTGATCCCCTGCTGATTTTGTATGATTGCCCTCTGACAAAGAAATGACCAGTCCATAATTGTAATGGTAAGTTTTTTTGTAGCTGTGAGACAGAATAACAACAAAAGAACCCTCAAAAACCCAGTGCTCAAAAGTCAGAGCTTGATGTGCATTGTAATGAGTGAAATAAGTATATGATCCCCTATCAACCAGCAAGATTTCAGGCTCCCAGGTGTCTTCACTGTATGCAGGTAACGAGCTGAGATTAGGAGCACCCTCTGTAAGGGAGTGCTCCAAATCCAAGCTTGTTACAGTACCTGTATAAAAGACACCTGTCCACAGAGACAATCAATCAATCAGATTCCAAACTAGCTATTATGGTCAGGACCAAAGAGCTGTCTAAGGATGTCAGGGACAAGATTGTAGACCTACACAAGGCTGGGCTGGGCTACAAGACTGTCACCAAGCAGCTTGGTGAGAAGGTGACAACAGTTGGCGTGATAATTTGCAAATGGAAGAAACACAAAATAACTGTCAATCTCCCTCGGTCTGGGGCTCCATGCAAAAGCTCCCCTGGTGGAGTTGCAATAATCATGAAAAAGGTGACGAAGCAGCCCAGAACTACATGGAGGAAACCTGTCAATGATCTCAGGGCAGCTGGGACCATAGTCACCAAGAAAACAATGGGTAACACACTGCGCTGTGAAGGCCTGAAATCTTGCAGAGCCGCAAGGTCCCTCTGCTTAAGACAGCACATGTACAGGCCCGTCTGCAGTTTGCCAATGAACATCTGAATGATCCTGAGGAGAACTGGGTGAAAGATGAGACCAAAATTAAGCTCTTTGGCATTAACTCACTGAGTTTGGAGGAGGAGCAATGCTGCCTATGACCCCCAAAACACAAGTTTTTTGTTGCCAAGGCAACAAAGGAGTGGCTCAAGAAGAAGCACATGAAGGTCCTGGAGTGGCCTAGCCAGTCTCCAGACTGGTTGATAGGGGATCCAATACTTATTTTACTTATTACAGCACATCAAGCTCTGACTTTTGAGCACTGGGTTTTTGAGGGTTCACTTGTTGTTATTCTGTCTCTCGCAGCTACAATGAACCTACCATTAGAATTTTAGACTGGTCATTTGTGAAGGTCAAACGTACAAAATTTTCTTTCCCTCACTAATTATATATATATATATATATATATAAAATTGCACATTCTATATATATATATATATAAATATTACCTGATTCAAGACTTTTGGCTTGAAGCAGTTTTTCCTGTGCTCTTGCTCGCAGTTCTGACACAGGCATTTGATCTCGGGCTTTCTGCTGAAGTTCAGGTTGCTCATAAACAACCACGTGTTGTGAATTTGATTGTATTGTCTGTAAAAATCTCATCTCAGAAGCCTAAAAAAACAAAGAAAGGCCACATTTAGCTACTGCATTCAGACCATTTCCAGACTAAGTAAATTCAAATTTATTTTGAAAACTGTAAAGACCATAAAAAATATTCATCAAGCTGTACAGTCAGTGGATAATGAGCATAATGCATACATTTGCCAGCAAAAACAGGTGTCAAACTGTTGGGGCCCTATTTATAGACCAGGGAATCTGGCATTCCTTCAAACTTTTTATTGGTGGGAATCTTTCAGGTCTATGTGTTTCAATGGCAGTAATTGATCCCCACCAGGAAATGCCAGATTCCCTGTTCTTAAAATACAGCCCTTGGTGTTAGAAAGGGGTCTATATATAATCTGAATTCACTGAAACATTTCCTGGTGGAGAATCAATTATTGCTATTAAAACACACGCACCTGGAAGAATCACCACTCGAGGCTGTTTCAATAGATGTCAGATTCTCTGCTTTTTAAATAGACGCCACTGTTCAGACTCAAGAAAAAGAGATATAAACTAAAACTGTGACATTTGTATACTTAAAGGTATGAGCCTTATCTGCCTATGATGCCATGTAAAATTTAAAAAACTCATTTATGGTCATATTTTTTTCTGCTAAATATTAATTCTCAGTACACAAATATTTTAGTACAGTAGAGCCTTGGTTATCCAGAACTCAGATAACTGAAAAATTCAGATAACTGGCACCCAACAGCTCCGCTTTCTTGATTGCTGCCGCAGCCCTAGCAGAGCTGTGGCATGTGTTCCGCATCCAAGAAAAAATACCACAGCTCTGCTAGGGCTGCGGGAGCAATCAGGAGAGCAGAGCTGTCAGCAGAGATCCACTGATTGCCCTGCTAGATGATTGGCTTAGGAAAGAGAAACCCTGATGACAGCTGAAGCGTCATTAGGGTTTGCCCTTTCTCAGCCATTCAGCACAAGAAGGGAATGGGGACAAGTCTCCCTATTCAAGTCTAGTGCTGAATGGCTGATAAAAGGAAACGTCAGTTAACCAGAAACTACAGGTTCCCTGTGGGTGCCAGATAACCGAGGTTCTACTGTAGTTATTACATCCAACAAATAGCTGTGATCGCCAGCTGCTAGCAGTGTTATAAGGCTGCGGATGATGCTCAAAACAAAACAGCTTTTGTTCTTTACATTTTAAATAGAAAGTTTAACCACAAAGGTTATGGTGATGTGGGCCAATAAAAACGTCCTCCACCAAATATGCAAAGCACATTAGGGCTTTTTGAAAACAAAGTATTTTGTGTCTCACCTTTTTCACAAATCCTAGAAACATGGAGTTTATTCTCAGGATAGTGGGTGGGATTGTGTAAATCATTCCTTTAGGTGCCTAAACAAACTGTACATGTGATAGGACTAGTTTTTAGGACTGACATATTATACAGCTGTTTTAAATTTGCTATCATCATGGCAGACCATGGGAACCAGAAATTCTAGGGGAAACAAATGAACTCATTACCGTGTAGTTGGAAGGAGTCTCTGGGGTGTGCTGGGATCTGCTTGCCGGGCTGGGGTTGGATGGTGGTGGTGTACTTGAAGCAGTTGGTGCAGCCGGTTCTGACCCAGCCATTATTTTGTTCCTCTCTGATGCTATGCAGTCTCTTACTCTGCGGAGTTTCTCAACTGATGCCTTTTTGGGAAACACGAGATGTGTCTCTCCCTGCAAAATCACAAAAGTTACATCAGTTGTTCTTAACAAAACAATCCAAAAATTCTAACCATTGTAAAAGTAGTGTATGGGACAAGAAAATGAATTTCTTTGCCTATAGATCTGCTATCACTAGTTTATTGACAGTGCCACCTACTGCTGAGTTTTTGTAATGTAGCTTGACCACACAGTAGACATGTTCAGAGAGATATGCAGGGGCTGATAAGCTCTTTTGAAAGAGTTTGAGTGGTATGCTTCCCTTCTGGCTTTAGTACTTTATTATCAGTGACCCAGATAAAAGATGTAAACTAGAAAAGTAAGTAGAATACTTCTTCTGACACAAATGTCAACATGACAGCCAGATAACTAGCATTTTAAGGAGAGCTTAACTATACAGGAGCTTTATATCTTAGTCACAACAGGTTTCCAAATTGGAATCTTTGTTTTGGCAGCTACTTGTATGTAATGACAAGGACAGCACAGATGCATGCTGGTTAACTAGCAACAAAGAATCCAGAATCCAACAGTGCAAGAATTATGGATTTCAATGTAACAAACATTGGTGGCACGGGCAGCAGGGCAGGATAACTGCTTGCTACGTTTCGCAACAGTCTTTTATTGTGGATTTTTGGAATCAGCAAATAAGGGTCTGTGCTGGTACTAATCAAGGTAACCATCAGGTCCGTGTCCATGAGCATAGCCATGACTTATGTTTTGGTTTGTGACCACTAAATGGGCGATCCACAAAAGTTTATATAGGAAATTTCAGCAAAACAATGTTTAGACTGCACACCAGTCATCTTTGTGTATCTTGTAACCTGCAACTTTACATTAATATAGAGAACGGTACATTTTCTGTTGTTGTTATTCATATAGGGTTAAAGCAACCTACTGGATGACACCACCTACACCTAGGGGTTCTACATGAACTATGCAAGTTGTGTTCTTTGAACTAGATTCACTTGGAGCAAAGAATCACCTCTTCAAATCCCATTTCAAATAGACATTCAACGGCCCCTGGAACTGGCAAAAGTCTGGTGGAAAATGCTGTGTTCCCGATCCTTATAGATCTGTATTTTTCCTCATTTGGACTCCTGTTGGATAAAGAAAAACAAAATGTAATATAAAAAAATACAGAGAACAACTAAAAGGTGGCAGAACCTATGAGTCATCAAATTAAGTGATCTAAAAATATATTCTTGGATAAAACATTGAACATTTTTTCTGTTTACTGGAAATAAAAAAAAAAAGCAGAAATGAAAGTAAAACAAATGTCACAGCCTGAAATACTGCATATTTCCTTGAGGAATAGGGCCTGATTTATTAACACTCTTCAAGGCTGGATAGGATACTTTCATTATTGAAGCTGGGTGATCCAGCAAACCTTGAATGGATCTGATTCAGATTTCAAAACATTTGCTAGCAAATAGCAAACGACTTTGAAAAAATCCATTCCAGGTTTGTTGGATCCCCCAGCTTCACTGATGAAAGTGTATCCTCTCCAGTCTTGAAGAGCTTTATTAAATCAGGCCCTTTATGTCAACATAGGGTTGTGACTTAAGGTGCGTACACACTTCCAATTTTTATCGTTCCAATCGAACGACGATCGATCGATTGGGCAAAAAATCGTTCGTAAAAAAGTAACCAACGACGCCGACGAACGAGGAAAGTCGC
>NC_092862.1:107905654-107906350 GCF_032062135.1 Pyxicephalus adspersus | reverse complement strand
ACTCTCTATGGTAATTGAAGATTCCCCCCTCACTCTCTATGGAAATTGAAGAAGCACACCCCCATTTTCCTCTCTAGCAAATGGTGCAGGATATCCCCCATAGGATGTGGTGCAGCCCCCCATTTTCCTCTATGGTTTCTGTGTGTGTCTCTGCTCTGAGCCCCCCAATATTCTGTGACAGATGAGTGTCCCCCCGGTAGCAGGATAGGGGACCCCCCGTGCATTGTCCGGTGCCGCCTCACCTCAGTATGTTGTCGGCATAGGTGAGGAGGAGCTGTGAGGCGTCCATGAACACTTGCCGTCCATTCTGACACAGCTCGGTGACGGCGGAGGACTCGGGAGAAGCCATGGAGAGTTACACAGCAGCCGGGGCACTGTGATACAGGAAGAGGGGGAGGAGCAGGGCGCAGGAGCGGATGTAGTCACCGAATCCGGAACCGTCACCCTGCATGTCCCAGGTACCGACACTGCACGACGCGGCCACAAACCCTACATGACCCAGGTACTGGTTCTGCACTGTACTGCTGGTCCTGGGTACCGATCTGGTATACTGACCTTACATGTCCCACATACTGACCCAGCACATTTCCAGCACAGACCCCACATGTCCCAGGTACCAATCCCATATACCTGGGTGATGACCCCACATGTCCCAGGTACCAATCCCATATACCCGGGTGATGACCCCACATGTCC
>NC_092862.1:107757570-107905396 GCF_032062135.1 Pyxicephalus adspersus | reverse complement strand
CCAATCCCATATACCCGGGTGATGACCCCACATGTCCCAGGTACCAATCCCATATACCCGGGTGATGACCCCACATGTCCCAGGTACCAATCCCAAATATCCAGGTGATGACCCCACATGTCCCAGGTGCCAATCCCATATACCCTGGTGATGACCCCACATGTCCTGGGTACCAGTCCCATATACCTGGGTAATGATCCCACATGTCTCGGGTACCAATCCCATATACCCGGGTATTGATCCCACATGTCTCAGGTACCAATCCCATATACCCTGGTGATGACCCAACACATCTTAGGTACCAATCCCATATACCCGGGTGATGACCCCACATGTCTCAGGTACCAGTCCCATATACCCTGGTGATGACCCTACATGTCCCAGGTACCAATCCCATATACCCGGGTGATGAAACTACATGTCTTGGGTACCAATCCTGCATATTCCAGGTATTGACCCAACCTGTCCCAGGTATCAATTCTGCAAATGGCCCTACTTGTCCCAGGTACTGAACCTGCGTGTCCCGAATACCGATCCTGTATGTTCTGGGCACAGACCCCACATGTCCTGGGGGCTGACGTCCCAGGCATTGATCCTTCATGTCCCGGATACAAAAACCCTAAATGACCCAGATACCAACCCTGCACTTCCCAAGTATTAATGTTCTAGATGTAGATCCTGTGTGTCCTGGGTACAAACCCTGCACTTCCCAGTTTCATATCTCTTATTTCTCAGATGACAATCCTGTATGTTCCTGGCACAGACTCTCTATGACCCAAGTAAAAATCCCCTATGTCCTGGGTGATAACCCTACATTATCCAGGTACCAGGTATTGACCCAACACATCCCTGGTTCTAATCCTACATGCCCAAGGTACCAATCTTGTATGTCCCATGTAATGACCTTGCATAACCCAGGTACCAACGCTGCATGTCTTAGGTATTGACATTTTATGTCCTGGGTACTGATCCTGTGTGTCCATAGTACAGATCCTGCACCTTTCAGTCACAGACCCTATATGCTCCAGGTGCTGATCCGCTATGCCTCAGGCACAGATTCTACCTGACCCAGGTAACAACCCTGTTTGTCCTGAGTACACACCCTACATGACCCAGGAACTGATCCCATATGTCCTGGGTGATGACCCTAAATCAACCTGGTACTGTCCCTGCACTTTCCAGATATTGACGGAACACATCCCTGGTTCTGATGCTGCATGTCATAGACACCGACCCTACATATCCCAGGTACCAATCCTGGAACAATCGCAAAAGAAGAAGACACAGCAAGAAGTGAGGCTAAAAGTTGTCTGTGGCCCCCTTGTTGGGATTGAAATCTTTAAACGTCAAACAACTTTATTAAAGCAACAGCAAGTTAAAATGTTGGATATAAAATGACAAAAAACTAAATTGAAACCATTAAGTAGAACCATGCCTAGATCTATCGACCCAAACGCTATAAGATAGACCAACTGAAGCACTGATCAGCCTCTGTCCATTCACAAATTCCGGTTTACTTTGGTTCAGACTCATATTTGGTTAGTTTGGTATATCCCCACCACTCCTTATAATATATTTTACCTACAGAAAATATTGTCTAATATAAATTCTTTATAGCCAAAGCAGGAGAGCCCAGACCCAAAATATAGCACAGCTAAACAGGTGTAAG
The DNA here is from genome assembly GCF_032062135.1 of Pyxicephalus adspersus. NCBI lineage: Eukaryota > Metazoa > Chordata > Amphibia > Anura > Pyxicephalidae > Pyxicephalus > Pyxicephalus adspersus. The sequence continues at coordinate 107,903,727 of NC_092862.1, read as the reverse complement.
GAGCTGAATTGGACAAACATTTAATTATTTTGGTCAGCAGCAGCCACAAATGACTGACAATCCAAAGTTGGGGACACACTTCACCTCTAAAGTCATGATCTGGATTAACCTCATTAGAGATTGAAATGTCATGGTTTCAGAGTGTGTTAAGGGAGAAAAGGCAACAATAGGGCTCAGCATTGCACTCTGGGAATCCAGGTTGTATATCAGGCAATGGGCCTGATTTATTAAAGCTCTCCATGTCTGGAGAGAATACACTTTCATCGGTAATGCTGAGTGATCCAGCAAACCTAGAATGGATTTCCTAAAAGTCATTTGCTATTTATTTTCATAAATCCATTCCAGGTTTGCTGGATCACCCAGCTTCACCGATGAAAGTCTATCTTCTCCAGCCTTGGAGAGCTTTAATAAATCAGGCCCAATGTTGGAAGCTGGTCACCTCTGCAGTAAACTGATACAGAAGATCCAGTTTTCTCCAGCAAACTTTATTTTCAAACATTTAAAATTTTTAGGGCAGTAATTCTCCACCAGGGTTCCATGAAACCCTAGGGTTTCTCCAGATTTGGCTTGGGGTTCATTGAGCTGTGGCTGATTGACCTCATATTTGATGATGTTTCATAGAAAAGGGGACAACACACTTGGCAGAACTATCAGGACACCAATCATCTTTTTAGCTTTCTGTAAAGGTGGCATTCCCACCACCATTGTAGGGGGCATTTTGTCACACTGATCCCCGATTGAATAATTTTGGCAGGGGTTCCCTGAGACCTATGTTTTATTGGAAGGTTTCCTCTGCAGGCTGATTTAGAGGTTCATGTGAATCAGTGATGAAGAGGTTTTAGCATGCAGCTTGGGTATTCCCCCCACTTGCTGCTATTAGGATCCATCTGAATTTTGTCTGGCTGTTTTGGCACAAATCAATGGAAAACATTTTAGTAGAAGCATGATCTAGTTATATGCCTGCATTGTCTCCAGCAAAACAACCAAAACTGATGGACAAAGAGCAGCACTGCAACCTCCAGAGTCAGCTAAAACTGTTCTTACATGGAGCAGATTAGGACTTTTGAGCTTTTCTCCTGCTTGTCTGGTAACATAAAAATGTCCCTCAGCCCTGAAGAAGAATATAATTTTTGTTTTACTGAGGGATGAGTCCCAGTACAGAAGCCACTGTCCAATACAAGGAGGGCTGGAGTATGGGGCGGACACACAAAATTACAGATCCTATATACAATAGTAAAAGACACATTGGACCTGATTTATTAAAGCTCTCCAAGACTGGAGAGGATACACTTTCATCAGTGAAGCTGGGTGATCCAGCAAACCTTCAACAGATTTCTTCTAAGCCATTTGCTAGCAAATGTTTTCAATCTTGGACCAGATCCACTCCAGATTTGCAGGATCACCCAGCTTCACTGATGAGAGTCTATCCTCTCCAGCCTTGGAGAGCTTTAATAAATCAGGCCCATTCTGTCCATGCTTGCATGGATCTACTTCTATGTTTAACATGGTCAGTACAGAAAAGGAAGCCTTTAAATCAAACACTAAGCAACAGTAGCATGTAGTAGGAATTATTTGCTAATATTCACATGGTGATCCAAATATGACGGGTTGATCTCTAGCACATTTACTTGCAAGTATAGAAGTCTTTACTGATTACTGGCAGGGCAAATATGGGCGATGACTGCTATCAAAACTCAAATTTGTGTGCCCAGCCTTCATGGCCTTTTGTAGTTTATATTTATCCTGTAATTATGATACATTTTTATTCTACCAGTATTTTATGGAATTGTTTTTTTTTTAACGGTATTGTGTTTTTATCTTTTCAGGCACATGTGTAAAGCTGAAGACTCCTCATGGCTTCTCATCTGAGAAGTATAGTGAGAACGTCCCAGTGTTACTTATTATTAGGTAACACTTCTAGATGTTTTTTTTTGGAGAAAAGATCCCTAAGTAATGATACTTCAAGAAAGTCTCACCGACGAGTGGTTGTGACAGGTATTGGAATAGTGTCCCCTCTTGGCGTTGGCACACAGTTGGCATGGGATCGACTTATACAAGGAGAATGTGGAGTAGTCGGTCTTCATGATGATAAATATAAAAAAATCCCTTGTAGGGTAGCTGCTCGTGTACCAAGAGGTGATGCAGAAGGGGATTTTAATGCAGAAAAATATGTTTCAAGGTCAGATATAAAGGCAATGTCATCTGCCACAATTATGGCTATAGCAGCTGCAGAGGAAGCAATAACCGATGCAAACTGGAGTCCAATCTCTGAAGCAGAACAAGAGTCCACTGGGGTGGCAATAGGCATGGGCATGGTACCCCTTGATGACATCACAGAGACCGCCATGTTGTTTCAAGCTAAAGGATATAACAAAGTCAGTCCCTTTTTTGTTCCAAGGATATTGATAAATATGGCTGCTGGGCACATCAGTATCAAACACAAATTTAAAGGACCAAATCATGCCGTATCAACCGCTTGCACTACAGGAGCACATTCAATCGGAGACTCCTTTAGATTTATCACCCACGGGGATGCTGATGTGATGGTTGCTGGTGGAACAGAGTCCTGCATCAGCCCATTGTCACTTGCTGGATTTGCAAGGGCTCGAGCACTCAGTATTAACTTTAATGAAACTCCTAACAAGGCTTGTCGACCATTTCATCCTGAAAGAGAAGGATTTGTCATGGGTGAGGGAGCAGCTGTGCTGGTGCTAGAAGAATATCAACATGCACTGGCAAGGAATGCAAAAATCTATGCTGAAGTATTGGGCTATGGACTGTCTGGCGATGCTTGTCACATCACTGCTCCTAGTTCAGAGGGTGATGGCGCATTCAGGTAAATATGAGAAATCAGCCACGCCTTAGTATTTAGTTTATTGAAGCTTGAAATTAGCAGCCCTTGATCTCCATTTTTTGCTGAAGTTAAAAACAACCAAACACAGCAGGGGACGAATATGCAGCTGATTTATTTGTAATGTTCTAATTTCATATTAGGAAAACACCTTTTTATATTCATGCATATAATTTTATTAAAAGCCATCTAAACCCAAATAAATGAGTGGAGCAGCCTGTAGGAATATGCTTTGTTTGAAAAGCCCCTTTCACACGGCTGCCTTATGGTAACATGCAGAAAAGTGCAACCCTGGGTAATACATGGCATTATATATGGAGTGCTGTGGTGCCAATCAGTTGCAGGTCCAGTTTTTATTGTTCTGGCAGTTTTATAAAGCACACTTTGATGCATAAAATACCAGGCACATGCAAGAGTCAAGGGGCCCTAGGGGGTTTACCTTGCTTGTTGTTGCCAGATGAACATAAATTTTGCTAGGACAAACAAAGGTTGAGTTATAAATATAAATTAAGTAGTTGATGATTTGGACACCTTATAATAAAATAGTATACAGCTATCCTATCAAAAGTGGGGAGAAGGAAAAAGTCTGCATTGCGGTGTATTAAAACCAACTGTTAAAGGATATCTGTAGCCCAAACTTTTCCTTTTTCCTCTCCTTTCCCCACCTCCCAGGAACCAGGTTTTTTTTTGGCTAAAGAGACTTTGTATGTGCCTATTGCCAATAAGATCTACCTATTGGTGATTTGATTTTTTTCAAATTAAATGTAATGCTAAACCTAAAACTGTATCCAGTGTTCTCTGCTGACCATTTTACTTGGGCACACCAGCCAGCACTTTTTAGTAACCACCAGCTATTTTTGGGTGGTTACTGAAGAGTTGGGTCACAATACAGGGTCTGCACCCTCTTACAATTTCTTCCCACCCATCTTTAAAACATTTCTGGGTTGAAAACTGACTGTATACATTCACTAACTCCATTGAATAGCACTAGATTTTAGAACGATGTAGGTGCAAGTTATTCCAGGCCACACTTTCTATTCCTATACCCAGTTCCCTGATATAATCACCAATCTAATTTAGTATTTGGCTGGAGTATGCCTACTAAACTCCTGATAGCCTACTATGAGGCTAGAAGAATGGAATGTACCCGGACACTGCCACATGTAAGCAAGTGGTGTCCAGCACACATTAGCATGTGACACAATGCACCTTAACAGGTGTATGTTAACACATAGAACTGAGCTGATATATATATATATATATATATATATATATATATATTTTTTTTTGTTGTTACCTGGCGATTTGTTCTTCATTCTCCCCTGTAGTCGTGGTGCAATCCATACTCTGTAGCTCTGTCTTGCATGTTCCCCACTGCATACAAATATTCTGCTGTTTCCATGGAAACAAACTTTCATTCACTTTTTTAAGTTTCTTCCATGGTGTTTTAATTGGCTCTGTTCCTTTTCATGTTTAATCGAGCTTTCCGTCTGAACCAAGGCAGAATACAAAATGCAGTTATCAAAAAGCAGCAATTTCTTGGAAAAGATTGTAATCTTTCACCCAGGAATAAATCTATAATGCTGAGAATAGTCCAGGAATGGAAGCTTTCAGGATAATGAAAACCTCTAGCATCTGTGGTTTTATTGAAAGGACAGCGACTTCTGAAACTCCTTGTTATGTGTTCCTTACTGTGGATTTTCTTTGACAGGTTTCATGTGTAGATCTGCAGAGATCGGTCTTTGATTGTTAGAATCATTATCCACAATTTACAAAGTTATAAATCTAATAATAGATGATGGGAATGGTCAAGCAATGAAGACCTGTTTGTCTATATAAGTCCTATTCAATTCATACCTAAAGGGTAAGTGTCCATGGTTATTGTTTTCTTATGCCGTTTTTATTTTGCTTGCAGTTCAAATGCATCTGACTAGGACATGCTGTGGTTAAAGAAATGCAACACAGCGTTATACGGGTCAAAGCAGTCTGCCTGCCATAAGCACTGTCCAATCAAAGTGATTTGGTTTTTAATGACCTTCCTTTTGAGGGACGGTCCAAGCATACATCAAATGCAGGAAAACAATGCCTATGGACACTTACCTCAAGGCCCCTTTTATATCAGTTGTGGAAAACCACCCAGGATCTACAAACTGCACTGCAAGTAACACATTTCCTTACAGGTGCAGCTTTGATGCTGTTCTTCTAAAAGCAACTGCATTGCCGAAAGTGACTTCCACTTTCTAGAACTGTGCCGCATTACACTCGCAACAACAGCTACATGCACTTGAATGGGAGTGGTTGGGACCAGTGGAGCCTGGAGGTTCACCGTGGGTCTGAAATGGCCCTAACAGAGGTAGACATAGCTTGCAATAATCCCTTAGGCAGAATGTTCACTTGTGCTCCATGAAAACTATGGCCCTGATTTAATAAAGCTCTCCAAGGCTGGAGAGGATACACTTTTACCAGTGAAGCTGAGTGATCCAGCAAACCTAGAATGGATTTTTTCAAAACCATTTGCTATTTTCTAGCAAATGTTTTCAATCCTGGACCAAAACCATTCCAGGTTTGCTGAATCACCCATCTTCACTGATGAAAGTGTATCCTCTCCAGCCTTGGAGAGCTTTAATAAATCAGACCCAATGTGTGAAAACATGTTTCCTTCCTAACATTTATTCACTCAGACGGCTACAGTTGTTATAATGGGGCTCCTTTAATCCTAAATAGCCCTAATGTCAAGTCCTAACCCTATTTGCAAGTACTCACCCCTTATTAAGTGGGCGCTCTTATTCATTGTAGGGTAAACAATTGCTGCTAGGGGTTAAAGTGGAACTAAACCAACACAACTCACCTATCCCTGTTCTATCACAAGGTGCTGCTGTCTTCCTTCCTTTTGTCTTCCTCCTTATAATCTCCAGCCATGTTGATTGGTCGTGCCAGGATGATGTAACTCCTTTCCATCTCAGGAGTTCATTCATTTCCTGCACATGCAAGGGAATTGCCACAATTTGACAGTTGGATGACGATCAAGCAGGCAGGAACAGTTAATGCAGAAAGGACTTTGCCTGTCCCTTTTTTTTTCAAAGTGGGACTTAAAGACGAACTAAACTCAAAAGTCCCCCAAAACAAAAACAAAACATATACCTTTAATCCTGCATAACAGTTAATCGGTTCCTAGGTCTCTTCCATTGGATCCCGCGTCGTCCGGGCATCCGTCTTTGAGCTGGTGCTCCGGGCATCGCCATCTTCTCCTCTTCTTCTGGGTTCTTCCTATGTCACCAGACACAGGCGCGAGTTCGGGTGACGTAGATGGGGAAAAACTTGCCGATCCCACTACGCATGCGTGGGATTGACAATTTTTTTCACTTTTGACGAAGGGGCTCCTTCTGTGCATGCCTGATATGCTCGGGGATGAAATAAATGCATATCATATGAGCATAAACATTTTGCATAGTAAAATCAATGTAAACATTTGGCAAATTACTTTAAACTAAAACCCCTATCCTTTGTTTTAGGTGCATGAAAGCAGCGATTGCAGATTCTGGGTTATATATCCAAGATATTTCCTACATCAATGCTCACGCCACCTCCACTCCTCTCGGGGATGCAGCTGAAAACAAAGCTATTAAAAGACTTTTTGGAGAACATGCATACTCATTAGCTGTGTCTGCGACCAAAGGTGCTACAGGTCATTTGCTGGGTGCGGCTGGTGCTATCGAAGCTTCTTTTACGGTTCTGTCTTGTTTTCATGGAGTTTTACCACCCACTCTGAACCTTGATAGGACAGAGCCCGAGTTCGACCTTAATTATATCCCTCTTAAAGCCCAACAATGGAAGCCTGGAAAGAGATTTGTAGCACTGAGTAATTCATTTGGTTTTGGTGGAACCAATGCCACACTTTGTTTTGGTAGTTTGTGAAACTTTTCTCGATTTTCTAACTAAACTTTAGAATTGAAATTGTTGGTACATTGTTTTTAAATGACATCTGGGGTTATCTAGAATAAAATGTGCTTTGCTGCTTTATTACGGTGTTGTTATATGCATGATACTTTTTGTGTTACAGACTCCAGTGAGTAATCTTGATCTTTACTGGACCAGATTTAATTACCTGCCTTACCAAGGCATCTTTGAAGGGTTATGCTGTCACAAATATCACATTGAAACAGAATCTGTTATGGGAAAGTGTAATTTCTAACTTTCTTTTGTAAATGTTTATAATGATAGAAATCATATCTCTACAACAGTAGGCAACAATACTAAAATGATCTCATTATTATTTGTGATCCCAGGAGAAAAGTTATTTTAAGATTTATGTAAAGTTTATTTAGGGCTAAGCTAAGATTTTAATCCCTTGCTTCTGAGGGATTTAACCACTTGCTTGCAGTCACCTGAAAAGCTGCACAGGGGACATTTATTAGCTCAATCGCACTACTTTATTTGCTAGAAAAAAACTTCTAGAGTTGCAATGTAGTGATAAATAAATACAATAAATGGTTCACTGTGAGGTTCCCTACACAAGTAGCATGAAGCAGAATCTTGCCAGTCACATGATTGGTGTATTGTCTAAATGTGCGGTATTGATCGCTATCACACGCTTCCTGCCATTTGTTCAGTTTAGTTATCAATTATTCCAGACCTATTAGCTTGAATTTTCGAGCATATTAACATTTGAGCTTATCACACATGTTACAATCATGCAGTTTTTTTTAGTGAAGAGCCCACCTGATTGATCACAGATTGGATGTTAAAGTAGGTTCCCCTATTACAGCCTGGGTTAATCTAAAGGAGAAAAGCAAATATTGTACAGTCAGAATTTAACAGGTATAGTAAACAGTAACAATGCAATAGTTTCCAGAATCATGTGTACAAATAATAAGGTTATACTGTGGTGGGTATTTAGAGGGTGGTTTGAATGTTTAATGTGAAAGCACTACCTAATATATGAGGGTGCCTTGGCATTTCTATTTGTGCAGTCTTTATATATGTGGTGTGAGATCTAAGACACGTTTACCTCTAACAGCCCGTCTTAAGAGAATTAAAGTAAAAATTAGTAATGTTGCTATTATTCTCCTTACTGTACTTGCTGAATGATCTGATAAGAGAAAGCAAAGCCCTGTCTCTACCAAGATAGCTGCCTCAACACAGAGACATTGTGCAGAACATGGTATGGTAAGTCAGTAATAAGGAAAAATATAATTTGCTGGTACAACACATATATCAACTGCTGGTACTATTGACTAATACTTTGCAACCTATCTACTCTTTTTTGGGCACAGCTTCAAGTGTTCAGATCCTTTATAGTGCTCCAACTATTATTATTAACTTGCATTTATTAAGTGCCGACGTATTATGCAGCGCTTTACAAAGTCTATAGTCATGTCACTATCTGCCCCTCAAAGGGGCTCACAATCTAATATCCCTACCATACTCCTTTTGTCCGCAGCATTCCTGCGGACGTGCACAGCATGGTCCGGGGGCCCTGCTGTAGGAGGCGCGCTCGCTACTATGCATGCCTCTTGTACCCCCCAGGGGCAGTTGGCTGCCTCGCTTTTGGGGGAAACCTGGTTAGTTTGAATTTCCTGTGGCCTATTCGGCCGCAGGGTATTGGTGTATCAATGAATTCTATCCAATAGCACCAGGTGGCGCAATGTGATTGGGTAGTCTGCCCATTTAATGAAGCCCTGTCATTAGCACCCTTGCCCTTGTGTTTGACCTTGGTCTGTATATGGACTACGCAATAAAGGTTGTTGAAGGGATTACTGGAGTTGGGTGTGATTTGTGCGCCCAGGCGCATTACAGTATAATGGGCCACTCACACCACCCAGCCCCAATGGAAGAGATCCAGCGGGGCCTACAGGAGCTTGCATTAAAAGCTCCCACCGGTCATGCCACTAAGGTTCGCGAGCGCCTTCTGGAGATAGCAGGGAAATTATGGGCACTCCCAGAGCAAGACCAGGGGCCGAACTTATCCAGTTACGTAGGGCCAGTGGAACCCCCAATCCCATTACCTGATAAGTTTTTAGGGAACAGACAGGACCTCCCAAACTCCCTGGACTCCTGTCCCCTATATTTTCAACTTCATCCAATTGCCACTGGGACAACTCACCAAAGTCATTTCTCTCCTAAGGGGTAAACCCCTGACCATGCTTTTTGCTCAGTTGATGCGTTCTTTTCCGCCATAGGTGTGAGATTTGATGACCCGGACCTGACTCGAACTGCGGAGATGAACTTGGAATACCTAACGCAGGGGAGAAGCCCCGGGGAAGAGTATGCGGCCAAGTTCCAGCGATGGGCCACTATTACTCGTTGGGGAGATGCTGCTCTCCTACATCGCTTCCGTCAAGGCCTCAGCGATCAAGTCAAGGAGGTGCTGTTGGGTCTCCCCTCTCTGACCACCCTGGATCTTGTGGTACAGCAGTCTATCTGTGTTGATCAGCGAATCTGGGAATGCCCCCTGGACAAGCTAACGCACGGGTCCGGGGGTCGTTCACTCCTTCAGTCAAGGTCTTTACCTCTGATGATGCCGGTTAGTTCTCCACCACGAGTAAGGCCTCCATCTTTATTTCCTGATCCTGAGGAACCCATAGAGATTGGTTCGTCCAAGCTCGCCCCCACAGAGTGCAGTCGTCGCCTTCAAGGGGGGCTCTGCCTTTATTGCGGTGACCCTGGTCATAGGGCAAGACCTTCCCTCGGAAAAAAGCTGGAAGACATCAGCTTATTGGGGGTGCCGAGGGCAGCACCTCAGAACCCCTAGCTCAGGCTCAACGCTGCCTCCTTTTTCCAGCTACTGTTTCCTGGGGCGGAAAGACCTGCCAGGTCCTGGCCTTCTTTGATTCTGAAGCAGATGGTAACCTCCTAGACCAGGATCTGGCCTCTGACCTGGGAATACCTGTCACGCCTCTCGGTCCTGACCTGGCCGCCATCAATGGCACCCCTCTTCAGAAGGGACTTACACCTTCCGTTACCCCAGAAGTATGCTTAACAGTGGGGGCCTCCCATCAGGATATGATCCGCCTGATTGTAAAGGGGTTAAAACCCCTTTAGGATTAGGCCTCCCTTGGTTAAAATTTCATAACCCTATCATTGACTGGGAATCCGGTCAGATTGTGCAGTGGTGGAGAAAATGTCAGGCTAACTGCCTCACACAAGTAGTGCCAGTACGGTCCCTCGAGGTGGCAGAGAAGTTGCCCGAGTCTTACCGAGAGTATTCTGACGTCTTCTGCCCTCGGGCAGCTGACAAACTCTCACCTCACCATCCCTATGACTGCCCCATTGAATTACTTCAGGGATACCATGCCCCCCAGAAGTCACTTGTTTAATTTGACCGGGCCACAATTAAAGGCCCAGAAAAAGTTAGAGAATCTAGGGAAAGGTTTCATCTGTCCATCCCCTTCCCCTGCAGGAGCTGGGTTCTTCTTTGTGGAGAAGAAGGATGGCAGGCTAAGGCCCTGCATTGATTATAGGGGCCTAAATAAAATCACTGTGAAGAATTGTTACCCTTTTCCCATATTGGAAGACCTCTTTTCTCAGGTTAACAGGGTTCGAATCTTCACTAAGCTTGATCCGAAAGGGGCCTACAATCTCATTAGAATTCTGAAGGGCGATGAATGGAAGACCGCCTTTAACCCCCCTAGCGGTATTCCCGAGTGTGACTCGGGGTGGAAAAAATTGCAAAAAGCGGTAATACCGAGTCACACTCGGGGTACCTTTGAGGGTCCCTCTTACCTTATCCCCGCGCTCCAGCGGCGATCTCAGGATCCCGCTGTGATGGCGGGGCGCTTCTCCATCGGGGGGCGTGGCCGGACAGGAAATTTAAAAGCAGATTACGGAGTAATCTGCTTTTAAATACCGCCCGGGTCCCCACCACCCCGATGCACGCATCTGCAGTTAGATGCGATGCACCATGCAGGATTTCTGCTTGGTGCATCGCATCTAACTGCAGATGCGATCACCAATAGTAAATCCAGAGGGTGATGCCAGCGGAGATTTCCCGCTGGCAGCAGCTCCTGGATCTACTGCCTGCTCCCATCACCCGGAGGCTGATCTCCGGGTGATGCGAGCAGGAGAGTGAGCAGCAGGGACATCATCCTCTACTCCCGGAGGCTGATCTCACCCTCTGGGAGTAGGGGATGATGTCCCCGCTGCTCACTCTCCTGCTTGCATCACCCGGAGATCAGCCTCCGGGAGATGCGAGCAGGGGAATGAAGTAGGGCGGGGACATCCCCACCGCATCACCCGGCAAGATGTGTGACATCTTCCGGATGATGCGGTGGAGTGATGGATTCTGGGGGCGGGAAATTTAAAAGCAGATTACTATGTAATCTGCTTTTAAATTTTTTTTTAAAGTAAAAACACATAAAAACATATAATAAAAGTATAAATACACATTGTAGTGCACCAAGCATCATTGCCCAGTGCCCTGTTTTACATTTTGCACGCTATTAGCCCTGACCTTGATCTAACCTTTTAATGACTTTTTAATCACTTCCTGAATTGAAGTAAATTTTTTTTTCTAAAATCTGCATATAATTTATATTATTATTTATCAATAATATTGCACCCTTGTTTGGAAAATTTCAGAAGGAAATTTTTGATTAAAATTTTTTTTTGGATAAATTACATTGTTTTGGGCTAATATTTCATTATTTTTTATAATAATGATTTATAATTATGTATTATTTTATAAATTATGATTCTAATATAATAAATAAATATAATAATTATACCCGGGAGTTAATCCTAAGAATTACAGGCCCACAATATAAACAAAAATTTCTACGCAAAAAAAATAGGATCACTTTTTGCATCAAAAAATGACAGAATTAGAACGCTAGGGGGGTTAACACGGGGGATGGGCATTTTGAATACCTGGTAATGCCCTTTGGTCTATTGTAACGCCCTGGCGGTCTTCCAGGAGTTGGTAAATAATGTGTTCGGAAATTTATGAGGGACTTTGTTATAGTTTACCTGGATGACATTTTGATCTATTCACCTGATCTTCTTCCCCACAGAACCCAGGTGCGCCAGGTCTCCAGAAATTCCGGGAGAACTGCCTCTATGCTAAGCTGGAGAAGTGCGCCTTCGAGGTACGTGAGGTTGCTTTTTTGGGTTATATTTTGTTGGCTATGGATCCAACCACGGTCTCAGCAGTGCTGAAGTGGCCGCAATCCACTGGCCTCAAGGGTCTTCAGAGCTTCCTGGACATCGCAAATTTTTATAGGAAGTTTATTGGTGTAGGAGCAGTTCTCTCCCAGTACTCTGGGGAACTAGAAAGAGGGCACCTCTGGCGGAGAGATCCGTTCCAGCCAAACTACTGTTTGGCCAAACGGCATCCCCAGCACCCCTGCGGACGTGTGCAGTGCTGCACACGTTCTCAGCATTCCTGCGGACGTGCGCAGCACAGCATGATCCATGGTCCAGTGGCTGCCTCGCTGTGGGGCAGATCACGGCTAGTTTGAATTTCCTGCAGCCAAATCAGCCACAGGGGATTCGTTAATGAATGAATTTTCCTATCCAATAGCGCCAGGTGGCTCAATGTGATTGGGCAGTCTGCCCATTTAATGAGGCTCTGTCATTAGCACCCTTGCCCGTTACAACCTCTGTGTTAAAGTGTGCTTGGGTGTGTTCTTTTATTTGATTACCGCGTTAACCTATGTTCCCTTTCCTCGTGCCTTGTCACCAGCCCGGACTTGTTGCCAACAGCGACCCAGCCTGATTACTGACTTTGCCTGACTTCAGATTGTTCCTGACTACGCCTTCTGCCTCATCTTTCTGTACCTCACCTTATCAGACTGACCTTCTTGTGTTTGACCTTGGCCTGTATCTGGACTACGCAATAGAGGTTGTTGAAGGGATTACTGCAGTTGGTTGTGATATGTGCGCCCAGGCGCATTACATAACCTAACTGCATGTTTTTAGGAAAACTGGAGTACCTAACCAGGAAACCCATGCAAACACAGGAAGATTGTACAAACTCTTTGTATATAGTGTTCTGGACAATATTCAAACCTGGGACCTAGCGCTGCAAGGGGTGAGAGTGCTAGCCACTGAGCCAACTATTGACTGTTGAGGCCTGAGGGGTATACTTCAAGTATCAGGGAGGTCATAAATTGGGCACCAGGGAGCTGAAGGCCCTTTGGAGTTTAGGACAAGGAAGTCTTGCCACATATCTGTTGATAAGCATGATTGGCCTTTGGTAACGCAACCATTCATGTTTTTGCAGTGAATCTTTGTCTTTGTACTCAAGGCTAATGTCTTGCTAGAATGTGAACCTCCACTCAAGCCTTAATTCTGCTGATTACCGATGGTTTTTTTGCCCAACAGTTGCCTGATTTCTATTAATTTCGTCATGAATACTGTCTAGTTTTTCTGTCAATGCCAGTGAAAGAATTCCCACATTATAAGACTACCCCTACTATCTTTCACCACAAGGATGTTGTTTTCAAGGTGAGGATACGTGTTGGTTTTCATCATCCATCGTCCAATAAAGTATTCTCTCATGTTGACTGTTTATGTTTTCTGTTTAGGTGTTATGCTGCTACATGTAGTGTGGCCTTTTTGACTTTTTTTTACTAAGAGGAACCCTTAATATAACTTTCAATGTCTTGGGAAGCCCTGCTATAATTACTATATCCACAGCTCATGGTACATTAGTGTGGTGGACAGTGGGAAGAATGTAACCGTTACAGACAAAACACACCCATGTTGTCCCTTCCCTGCAAAAGTTCATTCTGTTGCAGCTCTACCACTACACCCAATATATAAATGCAGGATATAAATTATTATTTGCTCAAGGTTCCATTTTTTTCTAACGCTGGCCTTAACCAATTGTGTATACAGAAATGTTTTCATATCACGTTCTTCAATAAATCAGGTTCGTTTCCTGCTCACCATTTGTAAGCTAGGCGCAACTTTCTTGTTTACCAGACCACCTGCCTGTGTATTGTTCAGTTCTGTCAGTCACTTCAGTTCCACCGTCATCTAAAAATACTTCATCCAGAATTGTCACTGTGTCATTTGTGTACCATCTGGAAGCGATGTTTACAACTAGGAGGACATCAAATGTTGTTCATCTCTGGATAGCATTTAACCTCTTCCAAAGTCCTTTTAATGATCAATTTCTTGGGAAATGCTGCAATGTAAATTGATTTAAAATGTAATACCATCATTCTCGCACTGCAATTAACTAGCAGTAAATGCAAATGCCTGCTTCTCCTAAATAGTTGTAATCATCAGATTGTAATTACTGTAAGCATGTCATTGTGATTGCATTTCACAATATTTCTAATTGTACAAATAAATGGACAAGAGCAGAAATGAGCTATTCAAGTTGGAGTGTTGGAGGAAATAGGAACCTGAACTAAAATTAGGTCTCAAATGCAAAAGTTATCCTTTGAGCAGCATAGAGTTCCCAATCAGATAGTACGTACAAAAGTATGTAGACAAGATTAGGGGTGTTACAAAAAGAAGGGTTCCGATGTTCTTACACTTATACTTTGATACTCAATTCTCAACTTGTAAAACGAAAAAAAAAAAAAAAATAGTTCACCCTCCGTGTCTCACTCACCTTACCTAACCAAACCTAGAACAACCCCCAGATGACTTAATCTCAATCATAAAGGGGTTGACTTGTTCGTGCATTGTACCTTCATGCACACCTAAAAAAATTATTATGGGATAGAGCAAAATCTGTCCAGTGTATCTGCTTACTGGCCATCTATAGTGATCCTTTAGTAGAAGTGATGCATTGCCAAAGAAATTATCTTATTAAGTAAGCCTTCAACAAAAAGCAAAAGTTCTTCATCATTAGCCCTGGAAAATGTCCCATGAATACCTTTATTTCATTATATTGTCCTGACTACCAAATCTCTAGGAAGGCTTCTATAAAATGGAGGAACATTTTGCAATGAAATAGGACAAACTGTGCAGAAATTAAAATCAGTTAATTTCCTGATCTCTAAGCCCCTATAATAGATTCCCTTTCCAGCAGATGGCAGCAAAATCCTAACAACAATTTTAGAATTGCCTTCATATAAAAGATATCTAGGGGCCTTTGAAAGACATTATTTAACTTTTAAAAGCCACAATCAATACAGAAAATGCATTAGTTTTCACCTTTTTAAAACCATTATTATTCGAAAAAATGTCATGATTTTAAAAGCAACATCATGTCATCAAAATGTTCTCTTTCCAAATAACATTAAAGAACATTATTGTGCTTTGCCTCACTCTATTTTAGATCGTTTGGCTTTGCTCCTTTTTTGCTAAATGTTGGGGAGTGATTATACCTAGTGACCAAGTGGCATTCAAGCCTAAATTTTGTATTTTTCTCAACGGGGTTGGAGATTTAAAAACATTGTTAGGTTTTTATGTTTGTCTGAACGACAAGGAATTTGTAATGCTCTTGGGCCTGAGACTTTTGCTAAATGTGTATGTGTGTTTATAGAGGATGATGTGACAGGCAGAAGATCTGGGGGTTGAGGCAAAATATAGGCCTGATAAGTAGTGACAGGTGTTCGTAGAGCAGGATATATCCATAAAGGGGTCGAGCCTGTAGCTTGATGACCTCCAGATATGTATGTTATTGTCCCTATCCTACCCAATAAAATGTCTGCAAATAATGTGTAAAGAGTAGGTATACAAATATACAAAGCCTAAATACCCTGTTCCTCTATACCTAACTCACAGGAGTTTTATCATTAGTGGCCATCCAATGGATAAATAAGATTGCTATCTTCTCTCACCATGGTGCCAGTGGCAAAGATGGTTCCATCTAAGGACAGAGCAATACGTCCGCCATGGAACCGGCTGAGAAAATGGTGCGTTCTGAGGGTAGGTTTGGGTCCAGGGTGGCTACACACAGGTAAGGCTGTGCCATAATTGGCAAGTATGCTACATATTTGATGATTATGGAAGCAACTCACATCAGAGAGTTTAGTTTCTCTTTAAGGCTGGGTCTACAAGGACTGTTTGAAATCCAGACGTTTTAAAACTTGTCTTTAAACCGCTGGAAAATGTCTATGCCGCGCTTTGCCACCTTTTTACTGCGATTATGTTTTCAAGCATTTGTACACATGGAAAATAGCGGGAAAATGATGGAAAACGTTCCTATTTAAATCAATAGATACGTTTACTGCTTTAATTTTTAAATTTTTGAAACATTGAAAGTAGCGTTATCTATAACGCTCAACGCTTACAAACTTGGGTTTTTAAAGCCTCAGGTTAAAGGCTGGGAAAACAGTTTGTGTAGACTAGGCCTAAATTGTGCTTAACATAAGCATTTGGGCCATTGGAGCATTTAGTAGCTGCTACTCACCACCTTCGCCAGATGCCATGCATCCTAACACACGTAATGGAAGTGCATACAAATATATAAAAACACATGCAAACTGCCAGGAAAAAAAATGCATATTGAGTGTAGAAACATAGCTGTGAAAAAAACTGTGCACATTTGTGTCCTAGAGAATATTGAAAGCAGAGCTAAACCTGATTATTCAAAAACTGTGAGCAGGCAGGTTCCTTATCAAACAAGGGACAGACGTTGTCTCTTTTGCAATAAAACAAATTTCCTTGCCTGTTTGCAATATTTTCCATAATGTACACTGAGCTGTGTATGTGCAGTTTAGTGTTTAATCCTGGCATACCTGGCTGCTGGAAATGAATTAAATCCTATGCATATGTGCAGCAGTTACATTACTGCCCAATCAAAATGGCTAAAAAACCAAAGATGGTTAGAAGAGGACTGGGTGAAGATTTTAGCACTGGCAAATGAGTAAGGAGAGGTTAGTTTAGTTAGATAATTGCAGAAAGGCAGGTAGGTTTGTTTTATTACAAATGAGATATACAGGTAGTCCCCAGGTTAAAGACATCCGACAAACGGACGCTTCCTAGTTACGAATGGGGCTTCCCTGCTCGCTGTGTGCAGAACGGAGGCTTGAAGGCTGGAGGGGTGGTTTGCATGACTTGTGGAAGAAATCTTTTGCTAAACACAGCTGAGGTTGTGGGTGATCTTAGGGGGGTGAGCTCTTTCTGCAGCCTCTTGTAACCAAGACAAACTGTGCAGTTGTTTCTTTTTGCATATCAAAGCACAGCTTGCCCCAGAAGTTAATGGTTAAAGGTTCCATAAAGATTTTTTTTTTTGCTTTGTTTGTGATCAACTCACAGTGAGGATCTTATACAGTAATGACACCATGCTGCCTAATAATATGTGGAGACAAACATCTGTCCTAATTGCATTTATTAAAATAATGTACCTGTTCCCACTTACATACAAATTCAACAAATTCAAGAACAAACCTACAGTCCCTATCTCGTATGTAAACTGTAGTCTGCCCTTTCTCATATCAAGAATCTTCCTGCTTTATTTTTTAGCATTGGTTCCACTTCAACAATAGCATGCAAACACCAGGTATAATGCCTATATGTTTTGTTCATAATACAAGAGACTTCATCAGAGCATAAAGACCTAAAATGTTCTCCAAGTTGTTTCATGGTCTTAGATCCTTGCTGAGCATTGTATGGTGTAATTTTACTGCTTCCAACCCCTGTGCTTGGCCATTTACAATATGAAGTCAGAGGTAGGTACAACTTAAGCCCTCTGAAACTGCTAGGGCTTAGGGCTCTGTTTACAAAGCAGGGAATCTGACATTTCCTTTTGTGGGAAACTTACAGATTTATGTGTTCCAATAGCAGTGATTGATTCCCACCAGGGAATGTCAGATTTTTATAAATAGATCATTTGGAGTTGGCTTTTAAATTCCATTTTTACATGTACTGACAACTACTTATCAAAATACAGTGTTTTTGTAATGATTTTCTTTAAAATATTGCAGGCTATAATAGGTTTCTGTATCCTTAGCCGGGTAATTGTGTAATAAAATGAAGACCATTCTGGTTAGATACACTAATTAGAAGGAGGTCTCATCCATCCTCCATTAAAAACTGGACTGTTGATAAAAAGCCAAATGCAGCAGCCAAAGGACACAGCACAACACCTGAATTATTAAGCTCATTTCACTGCAGGCCTGGCCAGTTCTGATAAACAACAGGAAGGAAGAAGCATATGGGCTGTTTTTTTTGCACGCTGAATTTGTTAATTTTATTTTGTTTTTTTGTATACTCCTATTAACAGTTTTAATCATAGTCCAAGAAAAGTTCAGGAAAAATAAACTAACACTTTGTATCTGTTGCAAGAGACTACATAGAGGGAAATTGCAATATACATCCCGGATATATCACTATAAAATCCTAGTGATTTAGACTAGGTACCCAAAGATGTGTATTTTTAAAATTTTTTATGTGAAATCACCTTTTAACTATGTTATCAATACTGCTGGTACTGGCAAAATAGGATGCAATTTAAGATGTCGAAACATTTCACCAACGATTCCCGGAGAGACAAGCGTTCACATATAAAAAGCAATGCTTGAAAGATTAGGCTGTTAAGTTTCCTATAGATGAAGGTATGACAATCAAATACCTTATGTTTTGTGAATGCTACATTGTGTTTGTTATTGTAATAAAAGATCATTTGTTTTACCTGTAGTTGGCTAATTTGTGCATCTGGTTTTATACATCTCCATGACCCATGTGCACAAGCTTTGGACTTAGAAGTATGAAGTAACATGTAGTATTTGTAACATGGTGAGAAGTGTAAAGTTAAATTTGAAGGTTATTTCAATGTGTTTTCCTCCAATTCACCTGGGAAAAGAATTAAAGGGCTTGGCTGAGGCGGTAGATAAGAGTGTTGCTGCAGATTCACAGCTCTTTATTTTTGAATTTATGTCTGAAATGTCTTGGAAGAAAAGGGTGGGTCGGGCACTACATCCTTCATCCAAGCTGGGATGTGGGGGTGACTAGAAAGCACCTAGTGGATTGTAATAATAGGGAGTTTTCTTTTTAAAATAGTGGTGGAATAGTTGATACGGGTGATTTAGTTTGAAAATGGGGTAAAATAGCTGAAGCCTGAGGCCAGGAAGTTTAGACAGAAAGGAAAGCTGACCAAAGCTTAAGAGATTGGAGAACCAAGGTCTCCCAAAGTTTGGATTCACTGGACCAACAACCCTGAGCGAATATATCAGAGAGAATTTTTTTTTTCTGGTGGATTGTGATGTTCCTAATCCCCTGGCAGGTATAATATTGGTTGTATAATTTATGTTCTTGTT
Source organism: Pyxicephalus adspersus (assembly GCF_032062135.1). Classification (NCBI taxonomy): domain Eukaryota; kingdom Metazoa; phylum Chordata; class Amphibia; order Anura; family Pyxicephalidae; genus Pyxicephalus; species Pyxicephalus adspersus. The sequence goes on along the minus strand of NC_092862.1, from coordinate 107,884,716 downwards.
TTGGAGCGAATGAAAGTGGGCAGTATCCCATGAAATTTAAATTGGCATCTAAACAACCTTTATGCAAGAAGTGCATTAGAATTTAATCCCTATTAAGGTGTTTCTGGGTTACTTTCATTTGCTCCCAAGTTTATTTGATTTTGTGTTCGAGTGTTGTGAGTTGTTCAGAAGGAGTTGTTTAGTTGCTTTTGCAATGCCATTGAAAAGCAATTGTGATGCAAACAAATGGCTGTGTGCGTAAGCCCTTATGTCTCTGGAATAAATAACAAACTGCTCCTTGCAAAGAGGATTGTTCATAATTATCTCAGTTATAGAGATTCAGCTGCCTAAAGATTCTTTAGTATCTGGCATCATTCCAGGAGTGCGATCTGCCTGCTCCATCATTCATTGCTTTAGTCCACCATACTACATTCACATTTATATTTACAATCTTTTGAGATTGTATTACAATTTATTACAATCTTATATTATGCAGGAAAAGGAATCAAATAAAGCTATAGTGATTTTCAGTGTTGTTTCCTTTTTTTTGCCTTTGATTGCACTCAGTCAATTGCCTTACGTTTTCTCGAAGGCATTATTACATGCCAGAAATTTGTAAAAGAGTCCAAAAAAAATATGTAAAAATATAAGCAAAAGGCTCACTGTCACTGAGCAATACATACACACACACATACATACATGCGAATATACCTCTGAAATATACCTTAGCACTTACAAAGATCAGCGGTGCACTCACATGAGTCCCAGTCATTTGTATACCAAGTGTTGGTTGAAATGCCTCCATGCTTATTTGAGTGATGGTGGAATATACACATACACATACATACACACATACATCAAATTTTATATTTATAGATTTATATAGCTCAGACATATACCATAGTGCTGCACAATGAAACACTGAGCTAGACCCATCAGTCTCTGTACAGAGGAGCTGACACTCTAATGTCCCCCCACAGTCACACACTATTATTATACATTTATTTACCTCTGACATATACCACAGCGCTGTACAAAGATCAACTGTGTCATATGTCTAGCAAGCCTAATTTAAATGTGTTGATGCCTTTCCGAGTGATGGGGGAACATAGCAAGTTTGGTTGAAATGTCTCCACGAGTTTCCTAGTGATGACATACACACATACATCCAAATATAGCTCTGACATATAGCACGGCGCTGTACAAAGATGTCTGGTGCACTCACATGAATCTCAGTCATATGTATGGCAAGTTTGGTTGAAATGTCTCAATGCGTTTTCGAGTGATGGTGGAACATACATACATACACACAAACACCCACACAAATACACATACATACAATTTTTTATATATACATACTACATTTGGAGTGACATTCGACTTTTTGGATGAACCCACAGTGGAGATGCAGTGGAGGACCAAGAAAAGGACTTTTGGAGGAGTCACATTTAGGTCAGAGGGGGTAGAGGTAAGTATGGATGTTTTTTTTACATGATGCATTTTGTTTTTTTTAACTCTATTCTAGTGATATGGTTGCTTTTAACTGTCAAATGGTGGCCTGTTTGCTATGTAAGTTATGGTCATGAGCTCTTTCTAAATATTGGTACTCCTAAATATGGGTCTTCCCAATTTGGTTTCTATAGTCAGCAGTCACCCTACATATGTAGAAACTGATAGTCTTGTGTTCACTTGTTATATGGCAATTGTTGGTTTCATAGCTTCCTCTGGTCCTACTACTTTCCAGGGGCCAGAAATTATTGATTCAACTACTTTTACACCACTAACTATTATTTTCTTGTAAAAAATCATATGCTTCTTTGAAACAAACTGTTGAAACAAAAGTTATTTTATTTTAAAAAGCAACACATTTTATTACACCAGTGGTGGAGTTTTTGTCTCCATAAAATGGAAAAAATAGCTTATAAATGTCCTGCAATAAAATGTTTTTATAAAGCAATAATTGTTTACTACACAAAACCAAAAGTGGAAGAACAAAAATGCCTGCAGGATATACCAAAGGAAAGTATTCCACTGAAACAATTACCCTATTTTATGACTATACATAGAATAAACAGAAAAGAAAAAGTACAACACACAAATGTATACAGAATTCACTGAGCACATGGGAAAACTGCAAGAGATACAGATATTCTTGATGTGTTGACTGTTTTTTCTTTATCCTCTGATGTCCATTTAAAAAATAATAAAACCACTTGTTTAAAATCATTGATCTCAAAGGTGTAAAGACTTACAGAGAAAACAGCAAAGCAGTAAAAGGGTAAAACAGAGGGCATGAAGATATTACTGACAGTAAAATATTGTTTAAAGAGAACCAGTTAAGAATAGCTACCCGATAGTTTATAAATCTACACTCTTACGTGAAATGTGAGTGAAGTGACCCAGAAAAGAAATACAATTCTTCCTGTTCTTCTCACTTTTTTAAATTTATATACATATATCAGTTTTTGATGCAGAAGCCTCTGTACAGTGTCTTTGAAGTCAATGATTGGGTTTCTATAAAATCCCAAGAACCAGGGAATTCTATTCAACGTGGCACATGCTCCCTGCATCGAAATGGATGTCACTTTTGCTCCTCCTGTCAATGTACACGTTGTTGGGATCAGTTACAGCCTACGGGGTTGCAGGGTGCATAAGGAGAATGTCTCAGCACTCTTGTTTTTAGTACCCCAATAGTTGACTTACCAGGCAAGGTACAGTAGCTTCTGCATCAGAAAATGTGTACTCTATTTTTCTATTCTAAAAAGAGTAGTGGTGGAACACTAAAGAGATAAGATGGCCTTCTGCTCTTAAGCTGCGTACACACGGCAAATTTTTCTCGCCCGATAATCGGTATCGGCCAATTATCGGGCGAAAATCTGCCGTGTGTACAGTCGGTCGTCGTCCATCGTCCGACGACCGTCCTGGCGGATCCATGGACGATGGACGACGACCGATCGTAATGAAAGGGAAGGGGAGAGCGCGCAGCAGGGTGCCGCTCCGTCGCTCTCCCCCTCCCCTCTCCATAGAGCATGAACGGTGCTGTATGTACAGCATCGTTCATGCATCGTGCAGTCTTTTCTCGTTGGAAAGGATCGTGAAAGATCCTTTCCAACGAGAAAAATTGCAGGTGTGTACGCAGCTTTACAGAAAAGGTAAATATTCAGAATTTAAGCAATACTGACAATCCAGGAGAAAATATTTATATTTCTGCAAATGCCCATTGGTGACGGTGGCATTGTATAGTGTATTTTCTGGTTTTCATTGTTTGTATCCAAAAGCTCAAATGAGAAGGTCTGTAACTGTTGAATTTAAGATTCCTTTACTCAGTTATCCATTTCAAACCTTTGCCTGTAGGTTGAATATATTGAGAGATAGCTTCTAGGGATATTGAATAGACAGAATAGAAATTGCTTTGTGTAAGGCCATGCCACCTTTATTGTTCTCATTAGCACATAGATGTCAGTTAGATTTAGTAGTCACCTTGGAAGCCAAATGTGTTGGCAACCTACCTACTACCTACTGCCACAGGGGAGTCTTAAATAACCCAAAGGATCTATGTGCAATCTTAAAGCAGAGATAGACAAACTTTTACTTTACATAAAAGGGTATAACAAGGGGGAGAACCCTTTTATATAAAGTAAAAATTGTATTTTCTGTGCAACACCCTTTTTGCCTTTTTTAAAAAAAAAAAAAAAAAAGGGGCAGCACCTCCCCTTTCTGTCTTGATCGTCAAGGCAATAAAGTGTAGAAGTGTAGACCCTCTCGGGAAACCTATGTCATGCATCCCAAAAGGCTCTTGACTGCTATTTACTTTAATGAAAGAAAAGTTGCTGATCTCACGCATGCGCAGTGACATCGGCAATCTTTTTCCCCATCTACGTCACCCGATTTCACACCTGTGCAGTGCAAGATCGGGGGTGTACGAAGAAAAACCCACAAGAATAGTGAAGAAGATGGCGGTTCGGGACAAAGCGGAACCTAAGCAAAAAACAACTCCCAATATATTGATGGATCTGTGGGTTTAAAGGTAAGGTTTTTTTTTTATTTTGAGTTCAGTTTCAAGCAGTCCGATCTGCTCAACACAAAATAAAATCAATATTTTGGTAAGAATTTAAAGCACATTTTTTACATTTGATGAGAGATCACAATGTTTTAGAGTACACAGAAACTATGCTGAAATCACTTGAGCTTTTTAAAGAGTATCTTCCATAAAAAAAAACAATGATTCATTGAGCCTGATTTATTAAAGCTCTCTAAGAATAGAGAAGACTATCATGGATGAAGCTTGGTGATCCATCAGACCTGATTCACCCATGATAGTCTATCTTCTCCAGTCTTTGAAAGCTTTATTATTTTAAATCAGGTCCAGTGTATATAAACATTACTATGTAGCCTTGCATATCAAAAATAAAACTTTCTTGACATAAAATCCTTTTCAAAAATGTTGAAGACAACTGTACCCTGTATGGTGTGCATATTGATTAATATCTCATAATATCAAAGTTCCACAAGAAGCAATACTACTCTACATTTTTAATTCCATTATTATATCACTAGGTCACCTGTCACCACCTTCAGACTGACATGGGCTGGAGAATCAAGGGAGAGAAATCTCACTATCTTGGGCATCCACCAGGTATATATATACCCCTAAAAACCTGCATCTAGAGCCAAAGTTAGCCAACAAAGAATAACACTTAAACTTCAATGTATATCTAAGGAAAATAAGCAAAATAATTCTGCAGGAAAAGAAAACCTTCAGTATTCTGGTACATGACAGATTACCAAGGGAGATTGATTTCTTTATGTTTAACTACAACAAGAAAATGAAAGTTGAATTTGTTTAACTATGGAGCTGACTGAAGCTTATCTAGAGCTTATCAAAAACATAAGAATCAGTGAAGTGAGCACAGCTAAGATATTCATGGGAAGCCAATTTTAAACCAGGACAAATTTTTAGAGATAGATAAGAGTGTGGCTTGATTATAAAAAAGCCAAGCATCTGAGATACAGAATTAGAGAAGGTTATCAACCAAGAATAGACATATCTTTTATACTTGTAAATAGACTAATAGGGCTAGATGAGACCTTCAAATGATCACAGTCAAGGATCTCTGAATAAAAGGAGACTATAATATATTTTCATTTCGTACAAACTTTAATATTATTTCTACTTTACCTTGAACTGACTTTCACAATTTTACATATCTTTATTCATATAATTTTAATACTGAAATAAATGTAGCAGTTTGCAAAGGAACAACTAGATGCAGCTCTGTGTTTGACTGACTTATCCTCTCCACTTTAAAGTGGAATGAAATCCACAACATGTCCTAGGAACATAATGTGCAATATGCACAGAATGCTTGCATGCTATGGCCCTTACCCCCTCTTTTGCCCTCCTTCAGCAATACAAGAAACATAACTCCTCTGCTCTGTCTGCTTCTGCCAACCTCTTCTTTTAATCCTCTGTAGTTGCATCTTCTATCTTCGGCCATTTAATGGCCAGTAGTAATGCAACCCTCACACATACACTGATGTGACATTGTCCTAGGATCCAACTTCATCCTTGACATCTTACAGAAGGGCTAGGAACGTGTAATACACTTTTGGTTTTAAGTTTGAATAAAGTAGTGAAGGATTAGAACCTGCTAAGTAGAATAGTTCTTCCAATTGTTCTGATCACCAATTTTACCAGACATAATAGGAGAAAATCTAAATTTGTGAGCCTAAATGAGTAACTTGGAATCCAAGAAAATTCTTAACTCTGTGTAAACTTAACCCTGTAGAGAAGAAATTGCAATTCTACTTTTTCAGCTGCTAAACAGAACGACGGAGAAGCAAAGAGAAGGCAAGTATAGCACAAAATAGGAGCTTTCATTGCCTATTTGTTTTTTTAAGGTGGCAGCTCTAACTATCATATTTATCCTGGATAAAATGAAATGCAAAAAGTCTAAATTTCCCATGTTGCATGAAGTTTACAAGACTTTACAAGAGTCTCAGCTACGAATAGGTTAACAGACCAGATTCTCCCTCAATAAAAAAAAAATCAATGATAGCTACCACATAGGTTCTCTTTATGGCAGGTTCACACCTGCCGCTTGAGTGCTCAGTTTTGTGTGGCTCTCCATGGGTAGCCCCTTCTCAGTCGCTCAAGGACTTGCATAGCAGTGATGGTTCCAAAAGAACCAGTGCACATGTGACAGCCAGTGGCAGTGAGTGCTACTAGTACCGCTCACTGCAGCCACTATTCATTCCCTATAGGGGGCATGCTCTGGGAAAAACTACATGTAGGGTCCCCCCATGTGGCAGCGTTTTATGGTGTGAGGGAGTGGCCAATGCACTGCAACCACATTGCCAGTGTGAATAAGATCTTAATGTTATTATCATTTGGAAATGCACAAAAATGCAACATATTTTCTTTTAAACACAGTAATATACCTAGTGTCCTTTATATAGCTCATCTTTTCTTTTTTAACACTAGATGTAAAAATGTAACAGAAGTACAGTGTGTATGCATATCTTCATTGGGACTTGCATGAATCTTATGTTTAAAATTCAAGCATGCTGGAAAAACTCCAATTCAGTTCTAATCACTGGTGCTTTCCTTTACAGATCAAGGTTTAAAAATATAATACCAAAATAGAAAATGAATGTATTAAATACCATTATATAACAATAAAGCTGCTCATTATCTTGCATAGGATGTGGAAGCAATTAAAACTTTGTCAAGGCTAGCATTACATTTTTATGATATCTTGGACAACGCTTGCTTTATTAAAGACAGTGGCAAATAGCAGTCATAAAAAAAGTCATAAATACCAAACTTGGTACATAAAAAAATTAGAATAAACTAAATTATATTACAGGAAATAAAGCAAACACCAATGTCAGATGTTTGGGCTAGGAGACTGGTGGAGTTACTCACAAAAGGCTGCCTGACATCCATACCCATCTAAGAAAGCTGTATTTGATAATAGTGTCGATGCCCAGAGGACAACCAGAAATTTTTAACCTAGGAGGGAAACCATACTTATTGGCTCTTCCCTGTTGTGCTCTTGGCTTTATGGCAGATGGAAGCCTCTCCTCGGTGCAAAACACGTGAAAACCTGCTTGGAGTTTGCAGAAAAGCACCTGAAGGACTCTGACTGTGAGAAACAAGATTCTCGGGTCTGATGAAAATAAGATTGAACTATATGGCCTCAAATCTAAACATTATCTCTGGAAAAAAACAGGCATCACTCATCACCTGCCCCATACGATCCCAAGAGTGTAGCATGGTGGTGGCAGCCTCATGCTGTAGAACTGTTTTTCAGTAGCAAGTAGGGATGAGCAAGCAGGATTTCAAAACTCGATTTCGCGGCGAATCGGGCCGTTCTTGCTTACCGAACATGTAAGCGAGAACAGCCCGATTCGCCGCATAAATTCGTCCATCTAGATCGAATTTTTTGGGACCTACAAGAGCAATCGGGAGCGGAGCTGACAGCTCCGCTCCCCTGATTGCTCTTGCAGCCCTTTACTATGTGTTCTTGGATAGAGATTCTCTATCCAAGAACACAGGAGTAACGTGGCTGTGCTCATCATGGATGAATGCAGCCGTGGGAATTATCGCGTGATGATTCCCACGGCTGCATTCATTGATGCAGCCATGGGAATCCTCCTGTGTGCGATCTCCAAGCACTAGAGGTTAAATGAGGGCAAGCCCATCAGAAATTTGGAGGAAATTTTTGTGAGAATGTCAGAGGCATTCTCGCTCATCCCTAGTAGCAGGGACTGTTAGACTGGTCTGGTGTGTAAAAGCTGAATGAAACAAAGTACAGAGATATCCTCAATAAAAACCTATTCCACAGTGCTTAGGATGTTGGACTGGCCCAAAGGATCACCTTCAAACATGACAACAATCCAAAGCACACAGCGAAAACAACACAAAAGTGCTGAAAATGGCTGTCCACTGACAGTCTCTAGCCAACCTGACTGAGCTGGAGAGGATTTGCAAAATAGAATGGCAAAAAAACCCAATCTAGGGGTAAAAGCATCAAACTGCAACATAACAACATTGAAAAAAGTGAAGAGGATCTGAACACTTTCTGAAGCCACTGTAGCTATATACCACCTAATAGGTATCACTAACTATTGGTCCCTCTCTGATTGAATTACAAATGGGGTAGTGGACCTGATTTATTAAATTTCTCCAAGACTGAAGAATATTGACTTTAAAGAGAGAATATGGGTGATCCAGCAAACCTGGAATGGATTTCTTAAAAATCATTTGCTATTAGTTGGCAAATCTTTTTAATCCTAGGCCAAATCCATTCTAGGCTTGCTGGATGACCCAGGTTCCCCCATGCAATTCTGTTTTCCAGTGCTGAAGAACTTAAATCAAACCCAGTATCTTCATTCAGCCCCAACATGTTTCATTTCTGGTGACAACTCTTGCCAGAACTGAACTTAGGGGGGAAAGACAATATTTTAGAACTGTGACATACACAAGAGGGGAGGGGAAATATTCCAATGAGTATATAAAGAACATAGGGAGGCTTGTAAAGCTATCCATTTCACTTGGAGAAATGAGTCCTACATTGCTTCAAAACATAATCTTGATATGCTGTATCATTATGCTTTGCAAAGTCAGCATTTTTGAATTTTATGTAAATTGTACTGGCTCTTCTGCATACCCACAGCAAATAAAACTTAGGGAATATCTGAATGCCTTAGGGGAGCAAGATGGATTTTTTTCTACTGAGCTTTATAAGGGTTTTTTTTACCTTCTTCTAGATCAAGTGTTAGTTCAGGGTTTTATATATACACTTTTCTATTTATTCTATTCTATTTACTACATTCTCTCAAACATGCCCTGGTGGGAATCAAATGTTGCCTTTGAAACACAGGGACAATTGTTTTATAAATAGAGCCCCATGCATATTTTTTCAACATAATTAGTTATGCAACTTTGTGACTAAAAGTGGTAAATATCTTCACACAATAATTAAGTGAATATTGCCTACATATGTCAAAAGCAAAAACCTCTTTATTTATTTCATTTCAACATGAAAAAAATAAAATAAATGAACACACTTTATTGCATGAAGATTCTCAACTGTTCCAAAAACATGCAGTTAGGTTAATTGGCTTCCCCTTCCAAATTGGCCTTAGATTGTGGTAATGACATATGTCTATGGTAGGGACATTAGATTGTGAGCTCCTTTAAAGGAACAACTAGTGACATGACTATGGACTTTTTAAGTGCTGCATAATATGTTGGTGATATAATACAATTCTGGATAATATTACTAATAACTAACTAATATTAATAACTGTTACCTTGGGAGAACCTCCCTACCTTTTGCCATGAAGCAAACTTTTTTTTAAATTTGAAAACCTTAACAGCCTGAAGACTAAGAAAATCCCCAATGAAAATGGCTTCAAAGCAATTATCTATGTCATACAATTTTGCCTAGAAAGATTTTTTAAAAAGACTTTTTGAAGTACTCTTGACTGCAATCCAATATTCAAGAGGAGATGACCCTGTCAATCATTTAATCATCACACCATATCTTGGAGTCCTTTTGCTGTAGTTCTGTAACTTTAATTAAGCTTTAGTTTTTTTGTTGTCACTATTAGAAAGACTTTCAATTTAAACAGTTTTCAGATAAAGCAGCAGAAGGCTTTATTTGGGTCACACCACTATTCTGCAGTGAACAAGACAAGTAGAACGTATCACTTTCATCAAGTAATTTGCCGTTTCATTTTGTGCCAGCATAGTAAAAAGCAGCTCCGTAGTTTACTCCCTTATTGGGATTTAATTTCACACTTTTGCTGTCTGCTTTCACAAAATGACATTTTTTCACCTTTCTCCACCCTCAGATTGCTAAAGTCACGGTACATTGATCAGTATGAATATTTTGATACGTTCAGTGCTTTCTTGGCTTTACACTACTTGTATAAAAGTTTTTGAAGCCAATTTGGTTAGATCATGTTGGAGTAAGTTAGGATTTTATTATTATTTTTACACAGTATTTATATAGCACCAACATATTACCCAGTGATTTACAAAGTCCATAGGCATGCCACTAACTATCCCTGAAAGGGGCTCACAATCTAATGTCTCTCCCGTAGTCATATGACTTTAATTCAGTTTATAATATTATTTTTTGGGTAACAGAAAATCCAGTTCAAACCCTCCAAAAAATATTTTTGATCTGTATGTTCTAATGACAATCCACTGTGCCACTGACTGGGTATGTTTCGGAGGGGCGTAACTAAGCCGCTACCTGGTCTTCACTAGAGCCTCTGATGGTGAGGATAGGCTTGGGCCGCAGGGAAGCTGCCAGGTGCCACTCCAGAGCAACCCCCAGGTCAGTGGCAGCTGACCAGAGGGGTCAGGGTACTTGGTGCAAGCACAGAGGGGCTTGCGCAGCCAAGGGGGTGATGGCAATCAGACAAAGTCCAAAAACGTAATCCGAGATCAGGGTCAGGCGGCAAACAGGCAAAGTCCAAAGGTAAGTAAACAAAGTCTGGTACACAGTAAAGCAAACAGAGGAAACACCTTAGCACTAGGAGTTAAACAGGATAAAACCTTGAGATTGCTCAGGCAACTTCCTGTAGTAGGAGGTGCCTTTAAATACCTGCAGAGATCCAGCCATAGGCTGTAGAAACAGAGGGTGTGTATGTGTTACTTCATAGATTTAAGAGAGACACACCCATGCCAGCTCAAACACCAGAGCAAGTCTCCAGCAGGAAGGAAACTCAGGCATGGAACACAGGTAGTGGTGTTACTCTACCTGAAAGATAGGACCCGGTGCCCGTGCCTGCAATTAGGAGCAGTGGCTCCGGCACGACCTGCCACATTTTTTTAAAATAAAAATTATATAAGAAATCCATACATGTATTGTCATCCATTACCCAGGCCTTTCTCAACCATTTTACCATAAGGAAGCTCTTGAAATGCATTTAAGGTCCCCGGGAACTCCCACTAGTATTTATGATATGCCCAATTCATGTTACATTAGTCTTGTGGTCAATTAAATAAATGCCTCCTACTTTTTGCAAGTGATAAGAATACCATTCTTGTAGATGCCTAAATAGATCTTTGCTGTTAATGGTACAAACTTCTTTTGGCTCGAAGAACCCTTAGCAAATTTTGCAGAAATCCCAGGCTTTTATGGAATCCTGGCTGAGAAACATGGCTTTAGCCAGCCAGGTGTTTTTTTTTCAATCTGTTTCTTGTCTCTATGGTCAAATTAGTTGTATTTTTGTATAGGCTTACACCAGGCATGGGCAAACTATGCCCACCGGGCCATATACGGCCCATTAGGCTTTTTTAACTGGCCTGTTGAACTCACTCTACTTCAGTGGCTTTGCTGAACTAGATCCGCAGTCCACGGCTCTGGCAGGTGCCCCCCCAAGCGGGGTCAGGAGAAGGACCCCGCTGGGGGCGGCACTGGCCAGAGCCATGGACTATGTTCTCTGTACAAATCCTGGGTTTCAGGAGGTAAAGCAGGTGATTAAACAGCTGAAGATGAGCAAAAAGCCTGGACTTTGGCTATAATTAATGTATCTGTTGAAATATTTGGGATTTGGTCAACACTTTTGTTCATGGGTGGCAGGATTATATGCAACACCAAAAGCTTTTGTACAGTACTTGGACTTTCGCTCTCCATATTTTTTATTTGAGAGGGCCACTAGGCAAGGATGTCCACTCTCACCTCTACTGTTTGCCCTAGCAATAGAGCCATTGGCACAGGCAATTAGAAATCATCAAGATATAAGTGGGGTAATAAATGGAAAATATCACCATAAATTAAGTCTCTTTGCAGATGATGTTTTGGTATTTGTAACAAAGCCACAAGTATCTTTACCAAATCTGTTATTCTTTTTGTCGCAATTTTAGAAATTCTCTGATCTACAAGTAAACAATTCTAAAAGTAAGGCATTAAATAAATTTGGAACATTGAATAAGAAAATGGTAAGAACATTGCAGGAATAATTCCCGTTTAAATGGGAGGAGAAATGTTTGAGGAATCTTATACTTATATACATATAATAAATTATATGATGCTAATATACCTGACCTTTGTAGACATTTTGTAAAGTTATTGGACTCGTGGAAGAGATATCATATATCATGGTTAGGGAGAATCGCCTCGATTAAAATGACATGGTTATGCACATTTTTGTATCTGACACATGTTTTACCTGATTGAATGCCTTGTAAGATACTCACTAAATTACAGCAGAGAATGTTAGAATATATTTGGAACTCTAAGAGGCCCATAATATCTAAGAAGATTGTATATCGTCAGAAACCCAGAGGTGGGTTAGCGGTGCCATAATTATAACCCCTTTTATTAAGGTATTACAAACAAAAAGAAAAACCACTATGAGTCCACTTAGAGAAAGGGGAATTATCAAAAAAAGCGATTGAAAATATTTTATGGGTTACACCATCTAAAAAAGGAGTTATTCATAATCCCCAAATTCTTCAATCATTCAATGCAGATCTGGGATCAAGTTGGAAAGAGATATAGATTGATGACATCGTACAGGCCTGTAGCATTGATTCTAGGCAACCCTCAGTTTATACCAGGCTTTGAGCATCTGGGAAGGTTTTGTTTATGGAGAGAAAAGGAGATGTATAGAATCTATCACCTTCTGGATAGGTCTGGAATAATACCTTTTGAGATATTTCAAAAAAATTTTGGAATACCCAACAGAGAAGTATTTAGATATCTACAGATAAAGAACTTTGTGCAATCTAAACTAAGAGTTAGTGATAATATTAGAAGTTTAAGTGCATTTGAACAAAAATGGTTACAAGGCAGTATGGCTGGAGGAGCAATATCAATTTTTTATGATACTCTTCCAACAGCTAATACAGAAATTAAACCTATATATATAGCCCGTTGGGAAGAGGATCTAGGAGGTGCTATGGAGCAGGAAAAGTGGGAACAAATACGGGAGACAGCAGCACATTTTAGTATAAATACACAGGCACTGGAAGCTAATTATAAATTAATCATACGCTGGTATATGGTACCAGAGGGAATGGCAAGCATTTCATCAACAACCACAAATAGATGCTTTGGAGGGTGTAATGAGAGAGGTACGTTATATCATACCTAGTGGGAATGTCCTAAGATCAGCAAATACTGGACACAGGTAAATCAGATAGCATATCCCCTAACAGGTGGAGTGTTTGTGAAGAGCCCGGAAGAAGCGTTATTAAATCTTCAGCCGACAAGTTTTACTAACAAGGAATTAAATTTTTTAACATATCTGTTTATTTCAGCCAAGATGGTGTTGGCAAAGGCCTGGAAATCATCTACACCCAGTGTGGAACATGTTAAACAAAAAATGATGTGGATTTTGGTAAATGAGAAAATGAGGGCAATACAAAATGATAATACGTCTAACTTCCAGATTTGGGGACCCTGAATAGAGTTTTAAATCTCGATGGGATATGCCTATATGTCTATATAATTTAAAATCAATATATACCCTATGAAACAACGAAATAGACCTTTCAGAACAAGGAGATTTTTTTTGTTTTGTTTTTTTTGTCTTGTGTTGTTAGGTGTAATAACGGGTAGATTAGAGGAGAGAATTCATAATTTGCGATATGGTAGGGTATAAGGATAATTAGACTTTATTACTGATAGGAGGGTGGGAGATTATAATTCAGAAAGATTGGAGAATTTAAACCCCAAAGGCTATACTATTCTTAAATGGGAAATATATTGTTTTTTTTTTTTTTTTTCCTCTCACCTAAATTAAATTTTACTAGAAGAATGGTGGACACTTGTTAAGATTTAGAAGTTATCACAGTGAAGTTACGAATTAAAGTTTAATTGGTATATTTTTTTAGCACCTAGGAAGGGAAGGGGATTTACGATTCACGCAAGATTTTTTTTTTGGGTATATTTTGTATTAAGAAACAATAGCACAATAGAAAAGAAAGAAAATATAAAATTTTAATATAAAAGTATAAAATTAAATGAGATGCACTTAAAAAAAATAATTTTGTACTAAGTAGTATTAGGAAAAATAAGGAAAGGAAAAAATCAAAAAAGGAAGGAAAAGTATAAAATCACTTAAAAGGCACTTATTAGAATAAATTTGTTATATTTTCTTTCTTTTTTTTTCTCTTCATAAAGGCAAATATTGTGAAGGATGTTCTATGAATTGCAAAATGAAAAAGGAGATGAATTTATTGAGTGTATAAATATGTATAAAAGTAAGATAATGTTTCTGAATCTATATGGTAATGGGGGAACATATTTATATTGTGAATATTACTTACCTTGAATAACCTAATATTGTGTGTTTATTCTATATGAAATTTATTAAAAGAAATAGAAAACAAACAAATCTGGGGTTTGGGGAAGTGGGTGGAAAAACCCGCTCACTCTCCCATTGCAGGCTCAAATCTTATACCCGTCTCTTCGCTCCATCCATCTGATCTTGGCCCGGCCCCCCTGCCAAATTTTAGAACCCATTGTGGCCCCTGAGCCAAAAAGTTTGCCCAGCCCTGGCTTAGACAGTTAGGAGGGATTAAAACTTTGGGATTTTCAAAGTTTTTTACAGTGAGAGTAAATCCCACCTTTGTAAACTTTTTACTTGAGCAAGTGTCCCCATTGGATAATTATCCATCATCTACTAATGTCAACTATCAAAGGTTGGATTTACCCAAAATGTTATCCTATTGACAAATAACACCAGTATATGCAGATAAATCCTCATAATGGAGAAACAGTCGATAAAAAAATTCCAAGAAGGGTTCTTCTTTCCCCTCTATACCTAAAAGTGGAAAAAGGTTGCACTATAACAGTGGTCGCCAACCTTTTGGACCTCACGGACCACTGAATCCACAGAATCCAGACAGCGAAAGTATGAGGAGCCGTGTGTCACTCATAGAGGAAGTGACGTCATGATGTAATAACTGGCCCACTCTCCAATTGCAGGCTCGGACCTGCTTGCTAACCATCCTGAGGGAAGAGTAGCGCAGGGCTGTGGACGCAACAAAAGTTGGGTCCACAGCCCCGCTTTATTGTCCCCCAGGATGTTTTGCAAGCAGGTTTGAGCCTGCAATTGGAGAGTGGGCGGGTTGTGACCATACGGGGGACTGAGCCGTGGATCACCAAAATTCCTGCGGACCACGAGTTGGCGACTGCTGCACTGTAAGATAGGATAATGTTTTGTCAGCCTTCAATACATTGCCAATAAACATTCCTACTTTGCAAATGCTTCTTCTCTGAATCTCTGAGTGTTTCTTAAATATAAAGCAAGTGTAAGTGTTTTTGTTAACCCAGCATCCAAGCCATATACAGACAGGCACTTGTCAAAGTCTTTTAAATATATAAAAAACACTTTCTTAGGAAACATAAAACTGACAATTGTGTCTGAGGAAATTGTCCATTTTATGAGTTATCAGGTTTTATTTTTGGAGCCCTGTAGGAAACACAAAGCAAGATACACAATCACAATGCAAGGCTCCTACCAACTGTGTGCTAGACTGCCATTCACAATAAATAAGTGGAGGAAATAGACTAAAACTGTACTAATCTTCAGAATGGAAAGTGTGAAATAGCTTGCTTTGTCCCACATTCTGCACTTATGTAAACACGGATGTCAATTGTGACTTGAATAATAATTTCTCAGCAGAACAACTATTTATGTGCAACAAATGAAAAAAATCAGGGGATTGTCACATAACAGGAGTTTAAATATAAATTTAAGGCAGATTAAAAAAATACAATTTATTGCTGTTGTATATTCATTTAGACCTCAATCAGTCTTTATGTAACCCTTCTTTAAAAGTTAGACCCCAGTCAGCCTTTTCAATAACTTTCAGGTCCTCCTTCTATTTAGTAAAGGTTTACTAATTATTTAGTCTAGGGTGGTAAGCAGAAGACAACTTTAATTTTCAGTTTCCCAACAGCCAGACCCATTCTTTGATACACTCCAACCCCGGAATGGGGTCCCTCAATTATTTTTATTCTTATTACTCAGTATATATATATATATATATATATATATATATATATATATATAGCGCCGACATATTATTCAGCACTGTACAAAGTCCTAGTCATGTCACTAGCTGTCCCTCAAAGGGGCTCATATTATAATGTCCCTACCACAGTCATATGTCATTAACACAGTCTAAGGTCCATTTTTGGGGGAAAGCCATTTAACCTAACTTTATCAAAGGATTCTTTTTCCCCAAACGCAATTTTATGTATTTAAAAGTTAGTTTTCACAGTTTAGACAATCTTTCTGCAATACCAGTTCATAAACCACATTACCAACACCTCCAGGAATATCAGCTCTAATTCACAAATTTTTGCCATCAGCAAAAAGATATTTCTTGACCACCCAAGCTCCACATATATCATTTACAAACAGAGTTTTTAGAGCAGTACCTAGTACAGAGCCTTAATGTACATCACTAGAAGCTGGTCTCGATTCTGGAAGGACCAAATTTACAATCACACTTTAATATCTGTCCTTTAGTCAGCTGTGTATCTACTGAATCACCCAAGGGGGTCCTAGTTTGTACAATGATTTCCTTAAATTGTTATGCAAAACCTCCTTGCTAAACTAATATAGTCTATGTCTACAATACAACCCTGATCCAAAAAAAATTGTCTCAAAAAATTAAATCAAATTAGGACATAATCTGCTCCTAATAAAATTATTCTGTCTCGAGTCCAGCAATGTGTTTTCTTAAATGTTTTGCTCTTTTTTATGAGTGATTCTATAAATTTTGTTATTACAGATGTTAAACTCACTGACCTATTGTAATGCGCCTGGGCACACAAACCACAGCCAACTCCAAGAATCCTTTTATCAAGTTTTATTATCGTCATAAAACAAGACAAGGGTTAAATACAGATGGTAAGTCCGATAAGCGTAGAACAGGAGGGTAAGGCAAAGGCAGGTCAGGAACAATCCGAGGTCAGGGCAGGCAGAGTTCAGGCAGAATCAGATTTCAGACCAGGTCGCTATGGTAATGACAAACGGGATTAACATAAACCAACACAAAGAACGCACCCCAGCACACTGTATTCACAGAGGCTTATAGCGGGCAATGGTGTTCAGGACAGGTTCAATTCAAACTAACTATGTCCCGCCCCCCGGCGAGGCAGCCGAGTGCCACGCCCCGGGGGGGAATAAGAGGCTTGTGTGGTAGCGCGCGCACCTCTTCCCAAAGCACCCCTGGGACGTGCCCTACTTTGCACCTCCACAGGAGTGCTGAGAACAGGACTTTCTGTAATCACGTCCATAGAGATGCTGGGGATGCCGCCTGGCCGAACAGTAGTTAGGGAGAGACACACTGTGAGCAGGGCAGCAGCCTCGGCCATGCTGCCTGCTGCAGCGGCGTCTCCCTCTGCGGCTGAGATCTCCAGGGACGCCGCGGGCTCGATGGACAAGTAAGTTCCTTACACCTATAGTAACATTACTAGCTAGCTTCGTTCTTACTGCTCTTCTTCCACCATTCATGGGGATTTTCTCCAATTAGGAATGATTAATTAATAGATCAGGTAATGGGTCAACAAGTACTCCTTGAATTTTTCCTTAATTAGAACCTCCTCCACTAAAAACAGTATGGATGGCCCTCCAATGTTTTTTCACCTACTTCTGAGTAAATTGAACTGTTTAATGGTTTAGTGTTATTTTAATGTTGTTTTGGGAATTAGCAAAAGTAGGAAAACAGTATTGTCACCAAAATTTTTAAAAGCATGTGGTTTATCTGTAATTTAAAACTAAAGTATATAGTCTAGACCAGTGTTTATTAACTAGGGTTCCTCCAATTAGGGTTTTCTTCACAAGTCAATAATTTGTGACTCTCAGGTCAGTTTGCCAGATTTTTATGAGAAACCTAGTAGGCAGGTAAGTCTTATTATTGAAGAAGGGACTTCTCTTTTTGCAGTATTGACCTGCCTGATCATGCAAACTTAAAAGTGAAACTTTAGTTCCTTTTTTAGCCAGTGTCCTATTGGAAGATCATCATTTTGACAGACAGATATAAAAAAAATAACAGAGATTCGGAACCGTTCCTACTCTATCTAGGAAATACGAAATACGGCTAGATATATACTCTTTATTCAGGACTCACACACCGGAACTAAAGGGTGCATTCAAGGTTTTAGGAAAACTGGTTGATGCTTTTTACATGTTTTGTTAATGCTTTGTGAGTGTTTGCTGAATGTGATGCACTTAGAGCAGTGTTTACAAGCAGAGGTGAAATTGTACTGTGTGAACCGGGCTTCAAAGACGGGTCATCATTGTACAAAGTCAGAAGCAAGATAATTCCAGACTGAAAAATGATTACATGTGTTTGAAATTTTCAGTGTCTAAAGATATCCCTGTTTCATATCTTGTCAAAACAATGCATGAGCAGATGCTGCTATTATTATATAGAGATGGCCCAGATTTTTTCATGCATTAATTCGTCTTTCAGTAGCACTTTATACAGTGGACCTGAACTGGTTCCAAGAGGAAGTCAAGGAAACTTGATTCAGCTAATGTAGCAGAGTTTTTCAAAGTCAGTGAGAACTTCCTTAAAGCAGACCTAAATGAACATGCTCAGTCTCCATGGTTGAAAGAACTGAACTCCAATTTATGAAAGTGGCAGGGTAGAGACAATAAGGATAGGAAGAAAGGGTTAGAAAATAGTGTATATCCTCTAGCCAAGAAATGACCGTAACATAGCAAACTGGAAAATGTATCACTATATACAAATCCATAAATAAGAATTTGCATTAGGGACCAAAACTTACACAGAAGGTGTCAGCGTCAGTGTAACATTGAAACAACCTTGAACTTCAACCTTCAACCTTGAACAATCAGATAATTTCAGCCTAGGCAAAGTCATTTAATTGAAGATCATTATTGTTTTTGTCAATTATGAAAACATAGTCATTATCATACAGTTCCGTGAGTTTCCTCAGTCTTATTAGGGCATCAACTAATACTGGCTTGTGGCCATTTCTAGCAAACTGTATGCGTTTATTATTGTTAGTGTATGTAAACCCATTCTGATTTTTTTTCTTGCGCGGATTAAAGACATAGCCATGGAAATGAATAGATTGCAGACTGTTTCAGTGATTTTTCCTCTTTCTGCTACCATTTGTCTGCACAGTTAGTACAACTGCTGCTCCTCTCCTGCTCCTCTCCTGCTCCTCTCCTGCTCCTTCTAGCTTCCAGGGTCACTGAGCATCACCGGCATTATGCAAAGCACACATGGGGAAGCCGTTTTTCCTGCTGCCGTGTGTCTTTAGTTTACTCTTTACCTGAGCACTATATGTTTCAATTAGCATTTGAATTCAATTGATCAGTTTTTCTGCAGCCACTTCATGTTTGTGTAGATTTAATCCAACAGTGGTTGTATATAATTTCTCTGGGTGGACTTTCCGATAACAACAGAGGCATAATATGCCTGCACAACATTTTGTCACGTGTGAAAATGTGTCAGTGCACACCAGTCAACCATCCATAATTTGGAGGGACTGTCCCACTTCATAACCCCCAACAATCTCTAACTTGGAGAGAAGGTCCCACTTCATACCTCCCAACTGTCTCTGATTCTGAGATACTGTCCCTCTTTAGATCAAAGTTTGCCCCTCTATCCTCCTCAGTCATGCCTCTGTTTATATACACCTCTATAAAAATGTTATGTACCTATTGAAAGTGTTCAATTTGCCTTAAACCTTTCATCCAGTGTCCAGTGTCTCCTGGTCTTCACCAGAGCATCCAGCAAGGTTACCCTAGGCTAGTTAACCTACCCTAGGAGTACTTTTCCGCAGGGAGAAAATTAGGTCATGGTCCCCAGTTTATCCCCACCAGGGGCGAGCGGGACAGATGGCTTCAGTGTAGGAACAGCAAGTGATCAGGTACCAGGTAGGCTGCAATCTCTGTAAGAAGTATAAGCAGCAGGCCAGGCTCCGAGCAGGCATCTGGTGAGGAACTTGGTCATGACATGCTGAGGTCAGGGCAGGCAGCTAGGGAGAATTAGGTAAAAATGGCCTGAGGTCAGGGCAGGCAGAAGACAAGTACCGGGGATGAGGTCAGGTACTGGAAAGGCAATAAGACAGAATACAGCTACCTAAAGTTGCAGGTGACACATTGAGGATCCAGCAACCAGAGCTCAGGGAGAGTCTATATTAGGGTTCCTAGGTGTGCAATTGGTACATTTTTACACACTTGTGCACGCGACAGTTTGTGTGCAAAGCTGTGCGTGCCTGTTGGTGCACATAAAGTCCTGTATAGTGTTGCAACAACCAAAGGGTGCATCACAAACAAAGGGTGGATTGGTAACAGAAATAGGGACCGAGTATTGGCACCCTATAACAGAAACATAGAAAGTCAGGCATGATTGCCAGTTATTAAGTTAATGAAAGCTGCTATAGTTCCAGTTGAAATTACAATAACGTTTTCAAGATTCCAGTGAATATGTTTTCATACTGTATACTCACAGGAAGACATAAAGGGGGTTATACCCTTTATAATGCACTGAGGGTCTTATAGCATTTATACTTGGGAAAGTCTATGACTTTACAATAATAACGCCCCTGCATATGGTTAGGGCATTAAGAGTAGTGCCCCAATTCATGCACAAGGTGTGCAATCAGGATATTAGAAGTTCAGTACATGCTACAATGGACCAGCTAAAAAAGTTCTACCATGGAGCAAAACTGAGATATGCAAGATAGGACTCACATTGTCAATAGATGTTATAATGCTGAAGAATTATATAAAAATGTAATCACAGCAAAAAGGGGTTTCTTTTATTCAACTAGATGGCATCTTCCAGAGTGCTGAAAATGATGTGCAATTTAGAAACTGGAACACAATTGTCAGATAAAATAGATGTCATTTTGAGCATGTCAACCTTCTCCAAGTAATCTTGGCAGCTTTTCAGTGTCTTGAAACTTAAGAAGAAAGAATCAAAAGCCTTGCATCACAGTCTTGCCATTCACGCATGACTTTGTATCAGTAGAATGCACACTCAAGTGCACATTTCAAGGTAACTTGAATCTTATTTCCCAAAACCAATAGCTCTAATTTAGCATATCAAACTGAAAATGCCTGCTTAGTTTTAAAGCACCGGTTCACAGACATCAGTCGGTGTGTTCAAAGAATATAGTTTTCTTTTATCAGCTTCCCTCTGGAGAATTACAAAAAAAGATTAGTTGAGGGAAACTTTCCAACAACATTCCAAAAAAGGTGAAATGAACAGGATGGAGGAAACACCATCAAATTAGCAAATGTAAACACACGCTGCTCTGTTTGTAAAACATCATTTTGTATTTTCTGACACTGTTGGTAATCAGATGAGAGAAATTAAATCTTGATAGAAAGTCCTATGACAATCATCATGCAACTTCAAGTACATGGATCATGAAGGGCTTCCAAAATGCATCAACATAAACTGTAATCAAACTACTCATTAAAATGTGTTAGTCAGTTTATAAATGTGTGATTCAGAGCAATAAGGAATCCTGTGACTATTTGTTTTTGTAGTGATTTTCACTGACTAAGTCATACACGTTTATTTACACACACATATATATATATATATATATATATATATATATATATATATATATATAAATATATATGATTTTAGATGCACAAGCAATAACCTATTGCAGCTTTTGTGTTACAACAGAATGGAAGATTCCAGCTCTCCAGAAAAGGGTGAATAAACAGTATATGCTTTTTCTTCTATTCAACAATGCAGTACTTGGGCAACTTATTGCAAGCTATTTTATGTATGAGCCAAACTCATATTTTGTCTTTTAAAACCATTTTTTATTTGCACATGAAACTTGGAGTTGTATTGTGCCAAACTGGAAAAGCAAGTAAGAACTGTAAGATGTAGCACCAGAGGATGTCTGAACATATTTTTATTTCATGTGAAAATGACAGGTGTGCATTAAAGCGGTTTTCTATTCTTTTATTCAATTGTAAAATATATATTTATAAAAACAGAGCATCAACTAAAATAACAAAATATATATCTTGGTTGATTAAGGTTTGCTCAGACCATGGTCTTCAAAGGTCTTTTTTTTTAGAAAAAACTATACTATACCTTTGTATTATATTAGACAAATCCAAACATCATTAACGGGACTTTTTGAGTACAAAAATAAAATCACAGTAATGTACTTTATTTGAACAACATAAAACCACACAAAACATACACAACCATTATATCAGATTTTTGTTCATCAACATGTTTATTAACATGTGTTTTCTCAACGTGTTTTGCTTCATAAGAAGAAACACCATTTAGTCTTGTACCTGCAAATCACCTAGTATACATCTATGGTTACAGTCATGTAGAAATCGTAATGTCACATATAGGGGACAACAAAGGTTAGGACTTCCAGCAGGCTGTCAACAACGGAGACCATATGCTGTTATAATGAATAATAGAAATTCTGGACATATGTTGAAACATACCAAGTGACTGCCTTATGCAGGGAACAGACTGGACTGGATACAGCAAATGGAAGCTTTTAAGGAACACATGTTAAATTGATGAACAAAAAAGTGATAGAATGGTCAGGTATTTTTGTGTGGATTTATATTATGATTTCAGTTATGTATCTAAAACATCCCATTATTGCTGTTTGGATTTGTCTATATTTGTGTATGTACCACTTTCTTTTTTTTTATTATTCTATAGGATTCAAATATGGGCTTTGACCACACCCATGTACAACCCCTTCATTTCTTCATTTAGAGCCAATCCTGGAGGATTTTCCAGTGTGCGTCAGATATATTGTTTTAAATGATTTATTTCTACTTCACCAGGTATGCAATAACTAAAAATTTATGGCTGACTCTAAGACTGCAACCTACTCACAACTCTGAAGTGGCAAAACACCCCCAAACCACAACATTTCCATCACCATGCTTCAAAGTTGGTATGGAGCTAATGAAATGCTGTTTTTGGTTTGTGCCAAATATGTCTATGGTTACTGTGGTAGGCAATCCTTCTCAACAGCATATCTAAGCATGTTTGTATTGAAAAAGTTAAAGTTTCAGTAAACATAAATAATAATAGGTCAGCTTGTACATTGACAATATAGTTTACCATGTTACCTTGAGTTACTGCTAGTAATAATGTGGTTTATTCCTGGTAATAAGATGACAACATTTTCCACAGCCTCCTAAAGTTTTGGCAGCAATGCTAGCCAACCATGCACATTTATATATTGGACATCTGGTACATGGCGTTGCAGCGAAGGTCCTATTGCCAAGCAAAAATATTGCAGTCTTTCCCAAAAGCCTGATTGATTATTTTTCCAGCAGAGGATTACATTAGAATCATGACAGTTTATACTCAGTAGACACCAGCAATACAGATGAGGTGTTCAGGAAGGCAGAGTTCACACATTGGACCTAATTCATTAAAGCTCTCCCAGGCCGGAGAAGATACACTTTCATCAGTGAACCTGGGTGATCCAACAAACCTGGAATGGATTCTTAAAAGTAATTTGTTATGTTCGCAAATGTTTTCAATCCTGGACCAGACTCATTTTAGGATGGCTGAATCACCAAGGTTCACTGATGAAAGTGTATCTTCTCCAGCCTGGGAGAGCTTTATTAAATCAGACCCATTTATTTTAAACTTCCATAGTGCAATAGTACTGATTTAAATATACAAGGTGTAAGGCCAATACGCTATGCTGGAGGTTGGCAAAATGCTAATTTTTGGCATCAGCACCTTTAAGGTATATTCAACCCGCATTACCAAGACAATAAGAAAATGTCTTTCTATTTTATGTTTCTATTTTATGATTTATATGTCTTTGTTTCAAAACAAAGACACAGAAATCCAATTAACTTTTTTAATTAGATTAGAATTCATCTTAAAAATTCTGTATTCTGGTTACCTTTGATTGGAGGAGCAGGCTGCTGGGTTATTTGTGCTTATTGTTTAAAAGTGAAATGATATATATCAAACAGATAAATTCAGCATTACAGGAAGATATTCTCTCATAGGGATTGATGGTGGTATTGTATAGATGAATCTCCTTTGTACCAGAAGAAAAATGAGATGCAGCTCACATGGATAAAAATGGCTCATGGGTACTCTATTCTGTAGAAAGAAAAATTAGGATAGGAAGGTAATTGTGCCCAGGAGTTGGCTAAAGAGCTAATAAAATAATAATCCTCTGCAAATTGTACACATTTAGAATATAGCTCACCATGAATAAGACATTAAAAGTCATTATTTTCTAGTTACTGGCAGGAGAAAGACCAGGAGGTGGCAGTAGCTCAGCATACAAAATCCAAATACCATGAATGTAGTTGTTGCAGTTTTTAAGCCCAACACATGAAAATACAGCACTTTGGTTATTAGAATTCACAGTATGCTCCATATATGCTGACGTGAATGAGGTTATGAAAGGATAACGGTGGTTCAGGGGAATCTGTAATAAAGTAGATGTCTAAACATTGAATTCTTTGAGTTATTTAAAAGAAATTATATCTTGTACTTCATTTTTATTACCCTACGCAAATTTCCACCACATGACTATAATATAGTATTGGAATGATATTTTATATTTTATAACACCTAAGAATATCTTAGGTAAATAAATTCTCTGCAAAATGTCTGGGGGGGATTTACTGGTTCTGGATCAGCAGAAGCTAAAGGTTATTAACAAATTGGCCTGTTACAATTACACTTTGGGTGTGATTCCAGGTAAACTGTAATTTTTTTTTTATATAGGAACCTTCTTTAGCTCCTTTTTTTCTTTAGATTAAAGTCTAAATTAGATGAAACCCTGTCCGTTCCCACCCAAGCACAGTTTTGTGAAAAAAATATTGGGACCTTTTAAATTTACATAAATCCATGCCCTGTGTCCCTCCATTGCACCTCTTCCAGGACAGGGAACCAGTGATCTATGGGGTCAGTCTGAGACTTGCCAGGCTTGTTGCCATCCATTGCTGAAACACCATTACACCACTATTAGAGTCCTAAAGTGAGAACTTTGTAACCAGTCAGTGACATGGGCACCTAAAGAACCACCCCGACACTCTGCAGCCTAGATGAATGTAGATATGGCACATCACATGACTTTGGACTTGATTTGAGCATTAACCTAGTTTTTTCTTTATTAAAAATATCAGCTAGAGCGGTGGTCCCCAACCTTTTGGACGTCAAAAACCAATACATTTTTTACGGACCCTGGATTGCGCATGTGTGGGGAGCCTCCTGTCACTCAAAGTAGAACAAACTTCTCCCCAAGTGACGTTATGATGCCAAAACCTGCCCACTCTCCTATCGCAGGACCTGCGACGGGAGAGTGAGTGGGTTGTGTCCTGAGGGACAACTTGCCCACCGCCCAGAGCCTGCGATGAATATGGGAGACATGGTAAGCGTCTCTGGTCGGTGTGTCCCCCCCCCACACGGAGTCCTTCAACTGACCCCGCTGAGGGGTCCACTGGATAGAGCCACGGACCACCAAAATTTTCCACATGTTTGGGACCGCTTAGCTAGAGGGTGGTGGGAGTATTGTTTAGTAGGTTGGAGGGGTTGTCTGACCAAAAATGAGCTGTGAAAACTGTTTACCTTCTGGATCATTGTGGTATTTAAACTCAACTATAAATCACTTTATATCTGCTGTAATTCACAGGTTAGTGTGCAGTCTACAAATCACAAATGTAAGTGCAGAGGTAATCATGCTATTACACGGAGCCTTAGCTCCAAATTGATGATGACAATGTGGCCAAAAAAAATCCCATTTGTAAAATTCCTAATCTTTTTAAAACAAGCAAAAAAAGTATTATTAAATGAGAAATGTAAAATGTAAATGAACTTTAAAATCATATTGCTCTGGTGGATCACTTAGTAGAGATCCAAATATTTCTTGGCACTGCTTCATCCACATGTTGAAGACAAGCTGCAGCCTTTTTTAATGAAAGCCTACAAGCCAGAATTAAAAGATTCCAGTTTTAAAGTGAGCTTGGTATTCCCGGTGGATTCACAAAGTCCTTTCTGAATGCCAACATCATTTAGGGAGCACGGATTTGCCTATTACTATCCGACAGTAAACAGGTTAGTGAGCATTGTTATTGTGCAATAAAATTTTACCTCTGACCCTCCACATTTTAGCACTATAAAGATGCTCGTCAAGCTCCCGAAATATAACGATTGGTGCCTATAAAGTTTGGCAGCTTGGGTACACTGAATGTTGGTTAGCCATAACAAAAAAAGTATTTGGATGCTTCCTCGTGCAGCTCAGTGCTTTTCAGCCTCCAACTGCTTCATTGAAAATCCATTTTCCCACCATTATGATATGTGGTCTTCCTGGGCAATAGGAAGGTGGAGACATCACACCAGGACAGGTTAAAGCATGTTCTTTAGGCCTGATACACATGATCCGGTTTTTTTTTCTGACAGAATGTAATTAGAATTATGTTTGGGTGTAATCAATAGTTTGTAGACATGACACAACATGTACTACTTTTAAATGAAATTTCCCAAACACATCCAATTGCTTCATATCTGATAAAAGACAAGCAATGAAAAGGTAGGATCCTCTTATTTACAGGTCTTGATGAGAAAATGATCACCTTCTTCCTTGTATATTGTATATATTGTACTTCATGTATACAGTGAAAAAGCACAAGTAACTTTTTTTTGTTGGCAAAGTCCATCAAATGCAAAATTTATTAGGACATGCATCCATAAGTAAGGAAAATCAAGTAAAATATACAGTAATTAATACAGTTATTATTCTGTGCATTTAGTCCATAATGCACAGAATAAAGAGAAAGAATACAGTCTCAGTCCTAAAGCGTTTCACAATTAAGCTTTTTCAGAGGAGGTAGAAACTTACATAAACATAAATGTGATGGTTTCAACCAAGAAGTGTGGATATTGGATATAAACCAGAGTATTTGAGAGGCTTATTAGAGGTCCATGTCTCAATCCAAAGGGTTATTTTTACCCTCAGTCCCACAATTTTGTTTCATTGGAATTTATTTCCACTTTTTGGCTCCAGCTTGTCTGGATGGTGCTCATTGTACACCAGTCATTCCCAACTGGGATTCCATGGCACCCTAGGGTTCCTCCAGGGTGGGGGTTCCTTGAGTTTTGGCCAATAGTTCTCCCGTTTAATGGTGACTTCTTAGTTCATAGCCAAAACCACTAGGCAAAATCAGCAGAATGATTCTAATGCCCTTCCTAGCTTTTTATCTGTAAGGTTGGCATTCTTACCACTGCTGTAAGGGGTACATCTTTCCAGGGACCACCAATGTAAGGTGTGCTTTTTCCATTGACCTCCTATGGATTTAACAGGGGTTCCCAACTCCTGGAAGTTATATCAAGGGTTCCTCGGGGTAAAAAAAGCTGCAATAAGTTGGTGTAAAGTAGTCCTTACTATTACTAATGTAGCTCTGAAACCTGCTCAGTAATTTAAGTTTAGTGATAAATATACCTTAAATCCTAAAAGATCAAGGTTTTAATTGTTGTAGGATTCAGTGTGCAGTATTAGCAATCATCCTGATAGGTCATTGTTTAAGTAATGTTTACATGCTGGTTGCTGGTGTGTGAATTTTTCAATTAGTAATGAATCAATAAGCTCTAGAGGTTGCACCTAGAAAGCAGTAGCCAGAAAATATATATATTTTTTTTACTGTGTGCTGAACTTATATTTATTTACATAGACATATTTAAATATATCCCTGCCTAACATCTTGTAATACTAATTATTCTCTGTAATACACATTTGCTCACTATTGGTTAATATTATATAATATGCTATAATAATTGTTATTATAATATATTTATATACTATATTATATATATTGTATTGGTAATAATATAGCTGTAACTGAATCCCAAATTTACCTTCCTGAAAATTATAATATTAGGATGAAGTGGTAATAAAAATAATGATGACTGTCCCATGCTCTCCTAGTTCTTTCTTGCATAAGATTGTATGGTAAGCTAACAGATCCAAAACCTGGATGAAGACTGGGTGAATGCCAACACTTCCAACAGATTGAGAAGAAGTGAGTTTAGATGAAAAATTTGGAACATGTAATTGTTTTTTTGCACAAGAGACAATTATTTATGCAATAAGGAACCTACCTGCTCACAATTTCGATCAGAAGTTTATTTCCACTTTAAGGTAACCAAACCTCTTCTTCATAAATACAGTAGAGCCAAAGAGCACCCTAGCATGGGAAATATGTTACTGACAAAATCAACAGGTTTAGAAAAAATAAACCTAAAATAGGAACAAATGCAGTCACAAAAAGGACTAATCATCATCAGTAGTATATTACTTTGTTTTTTTGGGGAATCACATACAAGGTAACATATAGCTGATGGTGAATAAAAACAAAGGGTGAAATTAAATTTGCCTGGTGCTCCCCTTTAAAATTGTTACATTGGTGGATTTCTGGTTTAATTTGAAAAATCAGAATGTTCTCTACTTGACAGGCAAGACTGTACCATATGAGAGGCTTTCTCTGGCTGCATTTTAAATGAACTGGAAGGATGAAACATGAATAAGAATCAAACATTGTGGGAAAATACAGTGTTCTCAGGGACTTTTCATCGACAAGATGTTGGAGGTGAATGAAATGTTAACTAATACCAATAAAATAGAAGAAGCAAGCAAAAAAGCAGAAAGGTCTCTCTGACTCTCAGCAAATTTACAGCCCAAGAAACAATACAATAATTTTAATTTCCTTTTCCGTCTGGTATAATTTTGTAAACAGATGCCTTCCATTCCTCTGTGCTTTCCTAATATCCGAAAATGAAGATAAAAATGTATGAAATGCCATGCTCACAGACCTTTGGGATTTACTTTAAAAGAATTCACAGCAGTTACTATAGTTCCTTGAGTGTGTTAAAAAGAAAACGAGCAAAATTATCATTTTTAAGCAATAAAAGCCAACCGATAAACAGGAACTACTGTATATTGTGGGAGTTGAGCTGAACAAACTAACTTTGGGGTGGTTTTAATGGATAATTATTTTTGTTTTCAATTGGTCATTAAAATAAAAAAAACGAAACTACTTTCTACTGCGTGTCATTCGGTGTTGTACAATTTATAGATTATGCATCCCCCTAAGCATGACAGTTTAACTGAACTGCTGCAGAGACCATGCATTTTATTTCACTGTATTTATTATAAAATAAAAAAATGTATAAGCTTATAATTAAGGTACCCAATGATATTGCATATAGGTTTTAACACAGCAAATTTGAAAGTTTTAATCTTCTAAAATCTGTAACTTTTAATAAAGCGAACCTATTATCAAAAATGAAGCATTATATAAAGGGTTCTCTTTCCATTTTACATAATGAAGGTTTTACTTTTTTTTTTACTGCTGTGGCAGTAAAGACTGAAGGGGAAACCTGCAGCCTTATGGGAAAATTACATCACATAACCAGGCTACAGGTTACTCATGTCCGATATCTGTCACTGCATCTCTAAGGGCCTTGAACAAATGTAAAATCTCACACATGGCTAGAGTTAGATCCGCACTCCATTTATTTTCATTTGGCGGAAGACACATCACTTGATCTTGCACATGTGCAGAGCAAAATCAGGTGACATCATCAAGACCCAGGAAAAATGTGAATAGTGGTGTGGGACATAACAGGAAGCCCTGAAAGGAATACAAAAAAACAAGACATGATGGGATTCTCTGGGTGTGGTAGGAATATTTAACACTTCCACCAAGAAAGGGTAAGGAAATGTTGTTTTTGCAAGTTCTATTTTAAAATATTACCTGGTGATCCTAAGGCTAAATTTAGATCAGTGTTAAAAACCACAGCATTTACCGCTACTGGGTACCTACTGGCAACAGAAGTGGTAACAGGTGACTGCTTGGCAAATGCAAATGCTTGTGGCAGTGTTTGCTTAAAATTGCAAGTGGTGAATTTTATTTGAATTATGTAATGTAGTTTTTGAAAAAACATGCAGCAATGCTACCAAAAGCAAATACCGCACAGCGTGGGCCATGGCACCTTGCTAAATGGAGTAACATGAGCAGAGGACTGTTATAGGTTAATATAAGTAACATAATATTTATCCTTTTACCCTATCCTTTTTAAAAGTAGCTTGTAAGTGCAGAAATGGAATAGAATATGTAATGTTCATGTTCACATGCGTGCAGACTTAGCATATACACAATAGTGCCCACCTAAGACATTCTTCACAACTCCAGTCCTTACCCGCAAAAAAACAGAAAACCTCTTTTGTAGCCCAAGCAGTTTGCAGGCAGCACAGCAACTCAAAAATTCATGACCTTGTGAGAAAGAGAATGTACAACAAACACATACCAATCTGAATTCTAGCATGCATCACTAGTAGAGGAGATGTGGGAGCAGTCATGGATTATCGAACAAAAAAACTAATCTGAAGCTATAAGGAGCAGTGGGCAACTATGCAATACTATATGTGGCTGTGCCAAATATAGGGCATATGATATCTGGCCTAATGGTAAACACTATGTAGCTTTCATGAGGGACTGGCACATTCAGGGACTAAGTAGCCAGCACAGCACAGACAGAAAAAAATACAACAAAAAATGGTCACAGCTATCTGTGCAAAGTGACTGGTTTTGTATCCTCCATATATTAATACTAGCAGCCTGTAGCAGCTGCACCTGCTGCATCCTAACTAAGCTCTCCGTACAGTGTGTGCAGCAAAGTGATGCTTTAATGCAATATTTAGGTTTGAAAAGTAATTTAGTGGAGACAAAGTACATTTTTATTTTTGGTCTCTTAAAAAAGATTTAAATGAAAGGTTTTTGTTCCTGCAGTTCAACTTTTGCTAGATCTTTTAGATATATTCTCCATACAGAAACTATCCAATTAATAAAGACTGTAATATGGGCATTTCCATGAAACATATTAGCTCATGAATCTAATATATCAAAGGTCCAATTATGAATCAAATATTCATGCTGCATAATGTCAAGTAATGGGATTCTTGTTTCAGTGCTTTGTATGTAGCTTTGAAATTGGTTTATAATGTTAACTATGCTAAAACATAGGAAATTGTCCCAGAGCTGAAATGATTTTTCCATATTTCTGTATGTTATGTAGAGGACATTCTAACACAGCAGCTATTACTGGATCATAACTGATAAGCAGAAATCCCAGTTGTGCAATATGTCCTGTCCTCTAGATAGAATGGAACTTTTTTTTTCTTTGCTTTGATATTAGTAGCTAATAAAATGAGGTCAGCTGTGGAATTAACTGGACTAACTGGGTGACCATGGGGCTAAGATGGTGGGAATTCTTGGCAGAGTCTAAAAAGAGCTTGAAATGCTGGTGAATGCTGTCGCCACAGGGTAAGGTATGAAAATAAAAATGGAATGTCAGCATTTCCTATATATAGAGGAAGGTTTAACAATAAGGTACAATATTCCAGAATTATTAACATTAGACTCGGGTGTTCATGTTGTTAAACTCTGTAATTTTGTCCAAGCATAAATTAGTCAAAATATATTTAAAAATTTTAAGTATGGTAATGTTTACAGGTGGGTCTTTAAAGTGGAACTAAAGTTTGTATGATAAGGCAGGTCATTATTACAGAAAAGGACAGGTGATGCCCCTTCTGCAACAATGTGATTTACCTGATCGCTGCGGTTTTCAGGCAAAAAGCTGAGCTGCACATACACAACATCAGTTTTAGTACCCACAAAAACACGGCTTTTTTGGCTTCCTTTGAGTATGCCAATCAAGATGGTCGAAGATCAGCTGGAAGAGGAAGAACAGAGGCAAATTTCTCAGTTAAAAACACAGGAGATTTGTCTGTTAATGACTGATCATAGATGTGTAACCCCTATGGAAAATTCTCTTTAAAAGATATAAAGGATTCCTTTTTATTATTCTGTTTTCAGCCTTCAGCTTTTTTCTGTTTCATTGTTGTGCATATAATACTCAAATTTTCCTTCATTAAAAAATCTACCTGCCTCCCAGTTTGCCAATTTAGTTATGGAATATTAGCATTCTTTCTTTAACCATGGCACATCATCATTTTTTTAAGCAATAACCTTTTCTAAATGAGACACATAGCTGAATAGAGCAAGCAAGGCCTATTCATTTTCTTAATACTGGTGCTTTTATACTCAAAGGGCATAGCTGAGCATTTCAGAAGGAAAAGGTCCTTTGTTTCCAAGCCTGTAAACTGTCCCATCAGATATGAATCTTCACACAATTGTAAAACATATTTCTAATGGGGCATTCAAAGGCTCCCTGGATAATGCTACCAAAGACACAAGAAGCAGGTGGTGAGGGATCAAGGTGCTCCAGGACAGGATAATGAAACCGTTATAACTGTGATGGAGAGCCTTTGAATTCCCGGATATCCCCAGCTAATTTGCCTGATGCTATTACTTCAATAGGAATAAAACTGTGCTATCTAAAGAAAATGAAGGATCTGTAAAAAAATACCTAATAGAAACAGGAAGTATTGTATTTAATTGTATAACAACAGAATAGCACAAACACTTATAATTTCTATCAGCTTGCTGCTAATAGGACTAAAATACAAGGTCTGTATATCGAGTCTCTTGGATGAAGAGCTATAGCTTTATTACAGTGTAGGTGTTTTTAAAGGGAAACTCTAAAGTGAGGAAGACCATTGCACTTAAATGGATACAACCTTATCTTTTAACACTGACCCAATGGGTACCTCTTAATGACATCCTACTTGTTAAGAACATAGTATAATTTTAAAGTATAAAAATAGGAAAGTCTGGTGCACTTCATCATCTTTAAATTCCAAGTTGGGAATATTATTATTTTTTTTTCTTTATTGTTATTCTATTTGTTTATTGTATTCTTTATTGTTATTGTTATTGTAATTATTGTTTCACATTGTTTTTTTTATTTTCCTTATTTAGCATGTCACAAAGTACATGATACTGTTGCCTTTAAAGAAGAGCTAAGCAAAACAAAAATGCCACTAGTAGGTAGAGGATTTTGGAAGAGACATGAAAAGTCTTTTTTTACCAAAATACCCTGCTTCTGGGGGCATGTTTTTTTGGCTTACACTTTATGGTGCATGTGCCATGAAGTGTAGAACACATGGTGCCAATAATGGACTTAGTTGCCTGGGACAGTGTAAGTCCTGACCACATACAGGAGTTACATCATTAGCAGCTGCCCAATGACCGATGGGGATTATGGTCCACCACCATGAGAATTGTGGTGGACCTGGGAGACTTGGCAGTAAAGATGGTGGTTCTGGGGAATGCAACAGTGACAAGATCCTGGACCTGCTCTCACTGCAACATACTTAGAAAAAGATATGTGTGTGCCAACATTGGTACGTATGCTGCAAATTCTTGGCAAAAACTCAACCCCACCAATGCTGGATTAGTTCCACTTAAAAAGTAGCTGTTGGAAAGTTGTTTGCTGGTGTGATATCTAGCAGTCAATATGGTTCTAGACACATGGCTGAGCTCTTCTTGATTTTGTGTATATAATGGGAACATAATGACAGAAACTGCAGTTGAATACCTTGGCTGTAGCTGAGCCTATGACCTGCTGGAAAGCCATTGTAGATATGACTCTTAGTTGTCAAGATGCTGCTAGAACTATTGCTGAGCCATTCTTGTTTTATTAGAAAACAACACAAGCATATAAGTAGCAATTAAATTGTACAGACATTACACATAACACAAACACCTGGCTGCACAACTCCTAATCACAAATTCTTCAAACTTTGGCTTCGCCAAAGACCCATTACATCCAACTGCATGTTGGCTAATTCTGTAAATTCACAAGCTTGGAACTGAGAGATGTCATCTCTTCTTCCGCAGCTTTAATCCACATCATATGAACAGGTAGCTTTTACATTTGTTCTGACACTGGTGCTGTACTAACCATATATGACAATTGTATAGCAAGATGGATCTCAGATTTTCTGACGAAAATTGCAGGCAGTTCAGTTTTCTTCTTTTTTGGGAAGTAAATCACTGACACTTATCCTAATTTCAGTAATATTTTGTTTCTTTTCCTACAGTACTAGTGGGTCTCAAGTTGTTGTACAGAATGTGCTTATAGTGAGTCTATTTATTAAACAGTGAATCCATTGAAATATTCCCTGGTGGAGAATCAATTACTACCATGTTTCAGTGAATGTAAGATTGCTTGCTTTATAAATAGACACTGGACTAGTTGTTTATTTAATGTTCTTCTGATTGCTACCCTATTGGTGTCTGGTTGCAGAAATCTGTAACTTTTTGAGAATTACGGTAGACCACAGATATACATTTATTAGCATGTGAAAGTGCTTTGCTTCTAAATTGCTTTATGTGTTTTTTCGGTCTATTGATTCCATAGCTTATTTGGAGCCATCTATTTTTGCCCTGTTGTTGTTGATTCTTTCTAGCTTTCCAAATTCTGCAGTTTGCTTTTATATGACCTTTAATTTTGCACACAGAACATCTCCGTGTCCTAATCTCCTACTTTGTATTATTGTGGATGTTGGTATCTAGTGCAGATTCTGCTGTAGAAGCATTTTCATTTTTGTGCTTTGTGATTTCTGCCTATAAACATCCACAAGCTTGCCTTTAACATATTCGGTATGATCATCTGATCAAGAATCAAGTGCCATTACAGTATTTCCAAAGAATATTAAATACATTGCAACACAAGGAAATACAAAAAGAGAAATACGGTTGCTTTATAATTCAGTAAGATACAGAAAGCATACCTAAATTTAGTGTTTAGAAGGCCAGTTCTGGGTTTTGGGGCTAATAAGTTAAAGCATGTATGACTGTGATCTATCATTTAACATGTATTTTGCCAAGCAGGCCAGGTGTCTGTATGCTCTACTGGTATGAAAACATTGTTGGAAAATTTAATATAATCTCTCTAAAAGTGAGCACTATTATTCCACCTGGGCTATATGGACCTAGTTCAAACATGCTAATGGATATGGAATTGAATTGTGATGGTTTAACTATATCCTTAGAACCAGTCGATTTTTACTCACTTTGGTATGCTGACAGGCATTTTCTTCCTTATTTCATTTCATCTTTTTTTTCTACTATTTCTCCCTTCTTCATTTATGCTTTTTGCTTATAATATGTAGCTATAAAATGTGAATTCACATATGTTATTTCTTTTTTAAAATTATTACTGTATTTACAGTATTATACAATACATTGCTTCTGTACAATATGTGGTATTGTCTTTTGTATAATCTAAAGGTATTGGTGATAGGAATTGAAGTGGTGATTTCTTTTGGTAATTTTTTTATACATTTTTACATATACATCCTTCTGCCATAGTTAGCTATGTTTTATACCTCAATTATTTTAAGACATAGTTTTTCTCTGTAAATAGTATTGCCACAGCCCCAAAGGAACCATATTGGCTTAAAACTGACATGGTGCATAAATAGACAAATAACGGTAAATAAAGCACCAGGACCAGATTGATTACTCCCACATGTCCTCAAGAGCTGAGCTCTGTTATTTCTAAGCCGTTTTTCTAATTTTCAGAGACTCTTTACTGACTGGCTTGATACCAATGGAAAAGTAAAATGCCAATGTACTGCATATATTAAAAAAGAAATCAAAGTCTGTACCAAGTAACTACAGATCGATATTGATAGATCTAAGTTTAACTTTTATAGTTGAAAAGATATTAGATCATAGGTTCCTCAGAGCCAACTTTTTCAAAGAGTGATTCGATAGCACCCCCCTTGGGTGAACTTTACTATACTATATATTAAAAAACAAGGACAATTTTTTTAAAATTATTTTATTAGAAGATAATAACAATATTGGTGTATTACTTAAAGTATATTAAAAAAATCTATATATTAAAAAAAATAAATATATTGTGAGGGGTTAAGCTCAGGATCACCTTTGCTGGGGTCAAAGGACACTTGTCTGATTCATCCAATTCAGATCACACAGAGGTAAAGGTGTTAAGCTGACCTGTAGTCAGGTTTATTTGAAGGCTGCAGATAAAATAACAGAAATAACAAAAGAAAACCTCGCATGTCCGGCACTTACTATACATCCGACGTGCCTGTCTATCAGCTGGAGGGCTTCTCCCTGTCAGCTCCAAACAAAGCTTTCAGCAACCTTGTACTCAGGTTTGAGTTCATTCACACAGACCACCTTTCTGTGTCCCCAGACAGAGAGAGACTGACTGAGCTCCTGGCTCTGTTATATCTCCACCCTCAGTGCTGCTGCATTAATTATCTCTTAGGTGAGAGTCTTCCACCTGCTACTTCACACAGGAGAGGAATCTTGGGCAAATATACCTCACATAAAAGAGGAATCCTGGGCAAATATATCTTCCTTCCACCTCCAATCTTGCCTTGATGTCACAATATATATATATTTATATAATATTTTTAGTGAGATGAGCATGGTGGCAAGTGGCGAGGTATGTGGAAACAGGCACCCCCATCAGTCCCTTGCACCACAGTGTGTGCAGATTTGGCTCCAGGTGGCAGTGAGCAATACTGTGCGACTCCCAGATCCAGGGTTCCATGGCATGAGGAAGGTGTTACCGCAGAGCCACCTCACCGCCAGTCTGAAGGCAGCCTTCAAGTTTGGTGAGCGGGCAAAATTATTTTTGAGGCACTACCGTGCACAGACAATGAACAGTACCCTAATGCTCAATGCCATGGAAGGGGCCCCCTGGGGTCCCTAACATGTAAACTCTATTTGGGGACCCTGGTCATGAAACAGCCAATCACCACAATTTTTACTTTATATAGAAGGGTAGATATCCTTTGGTTTTTTGTTTTTCATTAAATGCCTTTAAAAAAAAAATCAGAAAGGCAAAGCCCCTTCCATTCTGTCATTGCTGCCGGGAAGGTAAAGACTGAATGAGATGCAGAGACTCCTGTGATACACATGTCATGAATTCCAGGAGGATCCAAGAATAGGCACTTTAATGACAAAAGATCTCTGATTCTTAATAGGATTTTTTTTGAGACCCTGTATCTGGCAACTTGTTCTGTTAATTAAGTTTATTATCAGCTTTCAGGGTCCCCTGTGTAACCTGAAAATTTCACATTTGTACAACAATTGGTGTCGGATTTATAAAGGTTTGTACATTATAAAAGGTGTACAATCAGTAGGGATATTTCACAGTGCAAGGTGAGCGGAAGCAGCACACATTCTGAGGGTAGGGATATCTCATAGGACACCGGTCTATCCTGCCCCCACTGATGACAGCGCACTATTGAGCTGCCTATATGCAAATGTTGGGCGGCTCAATGATCCACAGTTCACGGAGGAGGAAGAGCTGGGCAGCACACAGTGAGAGGGATCCCCGTGTGTATTGCCCAAAGCAGTGGCGGCTGGTCCTCAACACCCCCTTAATTTGCCTTGGACAACAAATGCCCCCTTACATGTCTTCTACAGTCCCCGTTAGGAACCTATGTATTAGATTGTTTGGTAAAAAAAATTTTTTGCTACATAAATATTTTATGTAATAGCATGAATTATTGTAACACCAAAGTTGTTAAAGAAATCTTTCTTTATTTTAGTATGTAAGTATAAGTATTTAGAAAAGCAGAGTGCTGTGGATGCAACATGCTTTTAATTTGCAAGAGCATAAGACACAGTACTCTAAAGATGGTAAGGTCTATAGGAGTCATTCTCAACCCCCGTTTACCCCTGAGGAACATTTAAAACAATATCAGGTTCCCAGGGAACTCCGGTAAAAGGTATTTTACCTAAAGCCCATGCCACATGATCATGTTAAATTAACTGAAGAAAGTTTATTTTAAACAAAGTATAAGTAACCTGGCACACTTAGCTTCACACAGAGTTTAAAAAATTTTACCAACCCCCTACAAAATAATTTTGTGTAATGATCCTAAAATTAAGCATAACTGCAAATAAGAAAGTTAAACAGCTTGGTGCCAACTACCAATACAGCAGTCAATGTAAAATTGTCCATTTGGCCCCCTTACCTGGTTAGTTACTAAAAAACTGCCCCCTTGCACTAGTGGTCAGTGTACAGTAGGTAGGAGATTAATTCACCATTGCTTGCAGCTCAAGGATTTGATTCCCCTACCAACCTCAGAATACCGGTTGAGAAACACTCTTTAGGCTTAGAATATTCTACCTACAAATTGATAGAAAATTAGCTTAGGCCATATTCAGAGAGTAGTGATTAATCATTGTCCTAAGGTTGTGAGTAGTTTAGCCCAAAGTTCAGACATGAATGCTTCATAATGTCTAAAAGGAATGCAACTGAAGGAGTCAATAATTGAGAAGGATCTGGATGTTATAGTAGCCCTAGTAATAGCATGCAACAACAACCTGCAGTTTCTAAAGCAAGCAAAATGCTGTCTTGTAATAAAAATGGTATAGACTCCACAGAGAAAAACATAATCTTGCCCCGGTACATATTATTTGTAGAACCACATCTGGAAAGCCACCAAAAAAAAAGACATAAACTGAATTGAAATAAAAAAACAGCAATTAAACTAATAACAGCCATGGAGGAGCTCAGCTACAAGCAAAGGTTAGCTGAACTGAATTTATTCTCCATTGGGAAAGGTGTTTACAGGCATATAATCACCCAATATAAATATATAAACGGTCTGTATAGTGAACTTACTGCAATGGTTTTCACATTAGGGTCATTGCAAAGGACAAGGGGCATTCTTTGCACCTGGAAGAAAAAGAGGTTTATTCTTCACATACAAAAGGTATTTTTCCTCTCTTTGACTATAGTTTTTTGAATGTGCATAGTTTTTATGTAGTTGGAAAATTTAAATACATTGTGATTAATCATATTTTCATGTAAGAGAAAATGACATTGAGCTTACTGGGTTTCAGGTTCCGTTTCTATCCTTGTGTTTGATTGATCATTATATTTACAAACATATATGGAGCTTTAGGCAGCACACATACATAAAATGTTTGTGATCTTCCGTGAATATTTCCAGTGATGTAGTAACAGATGAACAATTGAGTTTTGTATACACAGCACCTGTTCTGTTCTATAGAGAGGGAGGGGGAGAATGAGTATATGGCACCTCACTGTGCTTTTCTCCCTTGACGTGTGTTGCGGACTTTCCCACATTCATAAATGATGTACACATGCCAGATTCTCGCCTAAGATGAGCGATATCATTCAATACTCAGTAAAATTCCTAATGTTAACTAAATGAGCACCCTAAGACATATTTGTAGCAATAATTAAAATGTGAGTTCAGGCCTACCTTAGTTATAACCCAATGAAATGCAAGATCCCACCTTGCTTGCAAAATAGCCTTCTTGGCACTACATCAACTTAAAGACGCTTCTAGATGTCTATGTGAAAGAAATGCCACCATTCCTGCTTGGCCAGCTTCCTCAAACTTCCAGAACACAGTCCTTTGGTATGCATGCTTTTTCCAGCCTCTTGAAACACAAGTGTGAGTTCCTGAGCCACACCTGGCCTCAGGCTCTAACTTCGGATATCACTCTGAATAGCAATTGCCACCAATTTTTGACCTGGCGAAGGGATGGAGTGTTTGACCCCCCATTCCTTTCATTACTCTCAGGACCTGAATTCAAAATAAAGATCTGCAAATCTGTAGCACATCAATTACTTATAGCCTTACCCAGGTCCTTTGATCTGTTCCCCAGGTAAAATAGATGAAAATGCTGCCAAATACCCCCAAATCCTGGCTTCACATACCTCACAATGCTGCAAAGGATAAAGGCAAACAATATTGGATGAGTCATCCCTAAACAAACTTTACTGCTTTCTTACGGTCCTTAGCAATTCTTTCTATCATTCTCAACTTGTATTGTTTTATTTTCAAACAGGCATAAAAGGAATTGTATATTTAAAATGGCAGGCTTGGTATTATGGAAAAATCATTTTGATTAATCAACATTTCTTGAATTGTTTATATTAAAAAAAAAAAAGTAAAAAGTTGCAAAAACAAAAGGCATTTCCAATCTCAATCCTGTTTCAAAACATTATATTTCAAAAATATAGTTGATGTGTTTAGATGAGAAAGGCAAAGTGCCACTTTTTCAAATATATTACTTGTGCAATGAGCAAGTAAAAAACAAAGTTATGAATCAGTAGTCAGCGTTATCAGACTGTGGTTACAGATCACACTTGGGAGATCAGACGGGTTATAAAAAATGCAGGCAAACAGCTTTGCAGAACTGTGCATAGTCAGGGAAAGGGAGTTTACAGCAAAAGTTTCAAGCAATCACAGTTTCTTTTCTATATACAATTTTGTGCATATGATCAGTTTAATGAACATATTATCAATTTCCATTAAAAGATATGTAAACCCAATCACTAAAATCTAATATAACTTTCAAGCTGTACTCCAGGCAGATATAAAAGGCACAGATTAATAAAGTCTAGTAATAAAATCTAGTAATGAATCAAATAATTAATTTTTAATGCAAGAAGAGTAAGTACCTGGTGTGCAAAAACTGGCACCAGCACACTTCAGTGTTCCAGACAACCCATGCATAGGAGCCCAGACCCAAGTTGTCTTGCCAATCATTGTGCTACAAGGAAGAAAGTTGGGAGTGGGGAGGGAGGAGGCCTGTAATTGAAAATGAAACTACGGTAGAGAAAGATGAGTTCCTGGCCTCTTTAAGAAAGGTCTATATATTATGTGGCACAGCTGTGTATATTTCAGGTCTGAATGGTCAGACATACAAATAATTTTATATATAACACAACTCTTATACATGTGTATTGGGGGTTTTCCTGGAGTTTTGATTGAATGTGCATTCAGTTTTAAACCCTCAGCCTTTCTTAGAATGGTGATCCAACCATAGAGGTCCGTGTTCAGGTTCCTTCTGTCTCTGTATCCCATATGTGATTCTGTGTTCAGAAGGGGCTTTTCTGATCAGGCCTACATATACCGTATTTTTCGGACTATAAGACGCACTTTTTCTTCCCCAAAACTGGGGGGGAAAAGTGGGTGCGTCTTATACACTGAATACATGTTAAATATACCGGTAATTAAAAAAAATCATACTCACCCGATACCGCGATACTGTGATGCTGTGGGCTTCTTCTTCTCTTCGCTCTCCTCCCGGCTGCAGCGCGTGTCTCCTCCTCCTCTGAGCGAGGAGAAGCCGACACGCATACCCCCGCGATCTCATAAGCAGGCTGGATCAGCCTGCTTATGGGATCGCTGGGGTATGCGTGTCGGCTTCTCCTCTCTCAGAGGAGGAGACACGCGCTGCAGCCAGGAGGAGAGCCAGGAGAAGCCGACACCCGTGCCCCCGCGATCTCATAAGCAGGCTGGATCAGCCTGCTTATGGGATCGCTGGGGTATGCGTGTCGGCTTCTCCTCGCTCAGAGGAGGAGGGGACACGCGCTGCAGCCAGGAGGAGAGCGAGGAGAAGAAGAAGCCCACAGCATCGCGGGATCGCGGTATCGGGTGAGTATGATTTTTTGGCACAGGGTGATCAGAAGGGGATACATTGTGTCAATGTATCCCCTTCTAATCACTCTGTGTCAATGTATCCCCTTCTGATCACTCTGTGCCAGAGTGATTAGAAGGGGATACATTGACACAGAGTGATTAGAAGGTGATACATTGACACAGAGTGATTTTTTAGTATTTTGTTCAGAATCTTTTTTTTCTAGGTTTTTCTCCTTTAAAATTGGGTGCGTCTTATAGGCCGGAGCGTCTTATAGTCCGAAAAATACGGTAGTTATTTAACACACATTATGCGGGTATGCTTCACTGTTATCATTAGGAAGCCCTGCCTAAAAAATACCATGGTGCTACTGCTTGAGTAAGAAATAACAGGCACTGGCAAAAGCAATGATTGCATCTTACTACTTGATTTATGTCAATATAAGTTGATAGAGTTCTGTAAATAGGCTTTCAGTATTGTTGATTGTAGCACTGAGGAAGCTTTATTGTATTAGGTTGCCTGCAACCTTGACCAGAGTATACACCTTTGTGTGCAGAATCACACGTTGCATCAACAAAAGCAATTTACTTTGAATGGTCCCACATCACATCTCAAAGCATGAAATGTGGCACCTACACTTTTGATCAAAGTAGTGCACCAAAGAGAACATTTATGTTTAGCGTGCTTTTCTTACTATGTGCGTTGTGGTACCATTCAGAGATAATAAAAATGTACACATTCAATGCAATACTTTGTGTTTTGTATATGTATGCATTAGGGAAATGTATTGATTGAATTTACTATAAATATTGCTTTGAACACATTATTAATAACCTCAGGGAAATCATGTATGAAAATATGCTTTAATATATTATAGAAAATACACACTGCATGGCCAAAAAAGTCACACACTCTGATATTTAGTTGGACTGGCTTTAGCTTTGATTACAGCATGCATTTTGCCATGGTATTCTTCCAACAAGCTCATGCAAAGCTACAACATTTGTTTCTGTCCAATGTTAC
Source organism: Pyxicephalus adspersus (assembly GCF_032062135.1). Classification (NCBI taxonomy): domain Eukaryota; kingdom Metazoa; phylum Chordata; class Amphibia; order Anura; family Pyxicephalidae; genus Pyxicephalus; species Pyxicephalus adspersus. The sequence continues at coordinate 107,842,332 of NC_092862.1, read as the reverse complement.
ATATATTTTTCAGTAAGATCTTGTATCAATGGAAGAGCTGGTCCACTGCGTAAAATCTTCTTCAACACACTCAAAGATTCTCAAGTCCAAACTCCATGTGCAAAAATGATGTCTCACGCTCCCTGAACCACTTTTTCACAATCAAAGCCTGATGAATCTTCCCATTGTCAACTTTGGAATATGCCTGTGTGATTAGGAAAATAAAAAAAAACTTTCACCAATGGAAAAACTTGGCCATTTAGTATATTCAGATAGTCAGTTGAGCATATTTTTTGGACACATACCATTGCTGAACCTAGACCTGACCAGCTGAAGTAACATCAAGTTATAGAAAGCTTTCACTAACTCTAAGGTTACATATTTGACTCCCACATTTTTGCACAGCAAGAGCAAAGTACAGATTTGTGTGAAGCAGTTAGTTCAACCTTGGCTCTTATAATGGAAGAACACCCTAGGGTGAGGGGCTGCATGTGACTGTCAAGGGGCCCTATGAACTCTCTTACCTGTTAAGTGTTCCAGCACCTCTCCACGTCCCTGCAATTATCAGCATTTGAAAGCTATTGCCTTTACACCTTCTTTTCCCTTGCTGTCCAATCACAACAGCAAAGAAGATGGAAAAGAGAAAATGCAAAGACAGCAGTATGCAGCAGATAATGTCAAACTTGGAGTAACGTGGAAAAGCTTGGCAGATAAGTATGACACCCAGTTGTTGCCTGTTAGGGCCCCCTCAGACTGTGGGAATGGCTGGAATGATTGTTATGCCTCTCATTCTAAAATGCCTTTTAAACAATTAAAATCAGTCACCACTTTTTTTTAACATGTACCTATACTAGCAGGTGGTGAAATACAGCAAAATATAGTATATTTTAGTTTAAATGATAAAAGTAAAAATGTATTTGACTTAATGGTAATGCCATATAAAATACAATAAAGAAATGTCAGACTGTTGCCTCTAGCTGGTAAGGTATTTGACTACACCCAGAGAAATGGCTGAATGGCCATGATGCACACTCGAAATTTAGTTCCCTTCATATATTACAAAATTAATTGACTACATATTCAGCCTTTGGGCTAATATTTTGTAATAATGGTATAAGGTACAGGTTTCTATAAACCATCAAATAACAGACTAGAAAAGTGAAAATAAGATAAGAGAATAAGAGAAGAAGCTTTTTAAACCTCAAAGCAAGACAGCCAGAATATGCTGCCCTAAATATTCGTGCTAAAACAAGGCATACACAATCTACTATTTTTAATTGATTAGATGTTTGATTCAATAAAAGCATTAAATAAAATGAAAATTTATCAAAAACTATTTTTTTTTCTTGATTGATTTTAATAAAAAAAGTTAATTGAACTATGTTCTGGAAGGCAATGCCCGCATAGCTTTTTACATTATCAGACCGTGAAAGCAGTGTTCCAGTCTGTTTGATATTAAGTAAAAACAAATAATATTCCTTAATCAGTTTTCGATCAGGGAAATAATAATCAATATGCTATCCAATCCATGTTTGATCAATAAAAAGGTGAGGCTTTCCAGAATAATATTTTAATGTTCAATCAATTTTTTTGTCACAATCAATCAAGAAAAGACCTAGTTCAATGCTTTTATTGAATCAAACAACAAGCAGGCATCACTGTTGAAGTATTACTGGAAAAGTCAGCTACTGATCATTGTTTTCTTTCTGATCATTGTTTGTTTGTAATCTGCACAAAAAATGAGCTATGCTCAGATTACGTAAATACTTTACTATTCATGGTCTGGATGCTGTTTAACTTTCAATACCAGTAACACAACAGTAGAAAACTACTTTTTTTTCGGTCCCTGAAAGAGCATATGAACAAAACGCAGTGTTTGTGGCATCAGTTACTTATTTTAGGTCCCTAGCCACAATAAACCCCTTTAAGGCCAATATAAACTAACTGGACACACATGATAATCCATAGATACATGGGTATTACAGTTTGACCAGACTGGATAGAGGACATCCCACCATAAATGAATCCCTAATCATTTTTTACAATACCACCAAACTGGCTGCCTTCATAGACCCCCAAATTATACTCCAATTGGCTGTCCAATTCTTTTGGTATAGAGATGGTGGGAGGAAAGTTCTCTCAGTGTCTGCAGACCTCTAATTGAATTTTGCCTTACGCTTCCATGCTTACCATCCTCTGGTGCTCCTACTAACTAGCCAGCAGCCAACCAAGCAGGTAAGTGGCCTTTTTGAACCTTTTTGCTAATTATCCTGACATGCACCTGGGCTACTCGATTTTCAACACAGTCCTCCATTGTAGTGTTCTTAGAAGATCAATGTAACATTAGTGCTTCCACATAACTCGGGTAGCCAGGATGATCACCCATACACACACCACCCTTCTCCTGCTCCCCTCTCACTCCCCTCCACCCTCAATTTTCCCATCACCATGACGCCACTCCATCTTTTGTGGGAAAATGGCTATAAGGCCGCTTTAATAACACATAATACATTTTTTAAACATTTACAACAACAAATGTTTGAAGTAATAACTGCAACACTTTATCAATAAATAACAACAATGATAAAAAATAACAATAACAATAAATAACCCTGAATAACAATAACAATTACTCCTTTTTTGAACTTCCTAACCTTTTTTGTTCACATGTACCCCTTTTAACATCTACTACTCCTTCCTGATCACTTTTCCCAGCCGCAAAGCCCAACCAGCTCTAAATCGAATACACTACCCAAAGCCCCTTCTTAAACCACCTTAAAGGTAGTCCCAATTAACCATAACAATTTTGGAGACCCCACACCTATGATGGTTCTCCCTTCTGCCACACCAGTTTACAGATGCTCTCCGAGGACCCCAACCGCATTCCACCCTCAACTACTACCTCAAGGGCAGGGGTGAGGGGAACTTGCTCCCTCTTCTTTCTAAAATTCCCCTCTCCTTCCTCCTTTCTCTCCATTTTAACCCTTTCCTTCTCCTCCCCCTATTTTAAACTTTTGCCCTATCACAACCTCCCTTCCATTCTACCTCCTCTCTGCTTCCCCTAGACCCCCGGTCATGTCTGCCTTACGCCCATCTCCCTTTGCTCAGCAGCTCCAGGCAGTTCTTTATGTTTTCATTGCAAGAGATGTGATGTGACATTACAGCACTTCTCCCTTGTACAGTGGTCAGGACAGAGGCCATCCAGCCTTTTGCTGCAGTGCTAACACCTTACTATGAAGATGTATTGCAGGCTTATTTCTGCTAGCAACAGATCACTGATTTGTTGCTAGAGAGTTGCATGGCTGCTTTCAGTGAAGACTAAACTCAGCCCACCCCTTCCCTATAAGAAAAAGAAAAATAGAAAAAGAAGTATTAAGTAGATGTTCATATTTAAAACATATATATAAAAAAAACTTCTACAAATAAATAAAATATCCCATCCCTCAATGATTCGTCACGGCACAACAATGATCTGATGGACCTTTGCATTTACTGCTCAATCACCAAATTCCAACATATGACTACTTTGAGCTTTATGTTTATGCTATTTTACATAAAGTTCCACCAATGTGATACAATTTTAATTAGCAATCTTTGACCTTTGACAAGTATATTTTGCAGTAAATATTACAAATTACCTAAATCTTAATTTAGGGAAAATGACAGGTAATTGCTTTTAAAATTTAAAGAAATAAAAATATATGTATCTAAATGTGCTATCCTGAAATATAATATATAACAAGCTAAACTAAATATATATATAAACTAAATATAATATAAATATAAATAATATATATATAAACTATATAAACTAAAAAAACTATGTATAATGCATTACAGTAGAATACAAACACAAAATAATGTAATGTGCAAAACCAAGACATTGCCAAAAGGAAGGAAATGATTTCACACAATGATCTGACCTTTACTCAATAGCAAAGATCAGCTTTTGTATTTACAGTTCAATCCAACCTTTCTCTAGACAAATTATTTGCCCCAAATGAATATGTGTTGTTGTTTATGTTATTATAGGGTGAATTTTTAAATTCTGTAACTGATCAGTCACACAAAATGTCTTTAAATGTTTTCCTGATTCATGACTTGTCTTGCATACATTTCTCTGAGGACCAGTTGTGCTATACATTTCCTGTAATGTGGATGACTCTGAGATTTCTAGGTAATTGAAAGTAATACCATAAGAGAATATAAATTGCATAGCTAAGGCTATTTCCAGTCATCTGTTTTCACACCATTAGAATATAGGCCATCAATCTGATATAAACGGTTAAATTATGATGGGCTGAGAAAACTATTCATATTAGCAATAGCATATAAAAAAACGCCTTTTAGAGACTATGGTAGCTGTTTTTTTTTCTAGACACAAAGTACTCGATTTACTGAATTCAAATGCTCATTTACCAGATCATTGAATCCAAGCAATATGCAGTGCCCTTCCCAGGTGAACAAAAATTAATCATAATAGGCAGATGTGTTACTATGTCAGTTCTCGGTCTGGAATGTGTGTACTCAAATTCAGGAAAATTATGCGTAGCCTACGGTGGCAGCTGTTATATATATATATATATATATATATATATATATATATATATTAAAATATATTATTATATTTAAAATTATATATGTTCTTCACCCCAGAATGAACCAAATCCTTATAGGAGAAGGTATCCCCTCTATGCAAGGACTAAATATTTCCCGTATTCAAGTGGGTTTTTCCTGGTTGGCATATTTTCAGCTGAGAAACTATGTCCATACCCTGCAACCTCTAGCTAATCTGCTTAGATCCCCCATGGCCTTTGAAAAGCTCTTACGGCAAAAGGATAGAGTTATGCATGGAGTTGCCTTTATTTATGATATATTAATAAATTAGCTCCAACCTGGTACGCCACACTTTATCAGGTATTGAGAAAAGGAATTGGGGTATATGATGGAATCTGATAAAATTGAGAAATCCTTTAGCTATGGTTTAGCTAGCTACATAAACTATCTAAATCTGCCAAAGGTCAAGAAAGGTGTTTCAAGATCCTCAGTAGGTGGTATAGATGCCCACAAGACATCTTGAAATTTGACTCGACATATTTTGCAAATTGTTGGAAATGTGGGCATACCAGTGGCTCCATATTACATATATAAAACTCTTTCCCACCAGTTGACACACTATGGCAGAAGATATTTGCCTTGTACAATAGTCTTATGGATGCAGACTTTTCTCCACACCCAAATACTATTTTATCGGTCATACTCCTCGGCTCCAACATAGCTATCAAACGAGGGCTTCTTTGCCATTTTATTATAGCTGGACACCGGATAGTTGCTAGACAATGGGGCTCTTCTATTTCGCCTACCACAATGGAATGGGTGACAGAGATTGATGATATTGCATGGACATGCAAAAACTGTGTGAAGTTAAAGATTCTCAAGACAGCATATACTGGGATATCTGAGAATTTTTCAGATTGTCCCTAGACATCCAACTCTATCTTGATTAATATGAAATGTTAAAATGTATACAGATCCACATGGGGACTGTGACCATTATATTATATACCCTAAAAGGTTATCCATGTATCTTGCATACCCCTATGTCTATATTTATGTGTGTAAATTGACATTATACTCTTTTATGCTTTTTTATATCCAGAGGAACCTCTGGTATGTAAAAAATATGTCATTACATATAAACAAGAATATTGGTAACCATTGTGACAGGTGTCCTACTGTACTGTGATATAGATCCTTCCCTTCACCATATCCTGTATATTCTGTTTTATTTATTTATATTTGTTTGTGTTTCTTATTTCTTCTCTTGGTTTCTATTGTTGTATTTGTAAAAGTTCTTTAAAAACTTAATAAAAACATATTATATAAAATGAAAAATATTTATTATATAAATAAAATGATATATGTTCTATACATACATTTTAAGGTCCAATTTTACACTTTACATATATTCTATGGTGAAACTAACTCTCCTATCTTCTCTATATAGAGGTCTATTTATAAAGCAGTGGATCTGACATTCACTAAAACATTCCCTGGTAAAGAATAATTTATTGCCATTAATAAAACATGGAACTGGGAGATTTTTCACTAGGGATTGTTTTTAGTAAATGTCAGATTCACTGTTTTATAAACAAACTTTGCAGAGGCAAAAAAAACCTAAAAAAAATATTTCAGATCTGACTCATTCTGCATAACTTAATTTTAAAATTCAAAATTTTTTGGGGGGGAAATTCCTAAAGATTGAAATAATATCCACATGATTTTATTTTGCAAATGATATATTTCTATAATATTCAAAGATAATATTCAAGATTACCTATAGCCAAAATAAAATATGGCACATACGATGCAGTCTGTCACTAGAATTATTACAGCCGATTTTATTCTTCTGATTCCCTATTATGTAGTTACATTGCCTATGATACCACCAGTAGATCCATTTTTTTTCTGCTTGCTTAGTTTGACCTAACTGTCCAGCAAAAGCTGCAGCTAGAGGGGCTGGTACAAACCATTTAACACTCAGAGGTATGCTTAAAACAGACCTAAGCTGAGAATTTTTACTTCTTTTACTGTACTATTTTTTACTTTTACTATATTTAAAACATTTTTTTTGTTTTTTTAAGTGCAACACATCGCCACGTCACGCTACCTACGTCACGCATCCTGGGAGGCTCTTGGCTGGTCCTTTTTTGGAAGGAACCCTTTCTTTAATGGAAGAAAAAATTGCCAATCTCATGCATGTGCAGTGAGATCAGTAACCTTTTTCCCCATCTATGCCTCGCGCATGCACAGTACAAGATCGGGGGGCGTAGGAAGAAGAACCCGGAAGTAAAGAGAAGAAGATGTTGGTGCCCAATGCCGGGCTGAAGATAGATACTGGGACAATGCGGGATCCAAACGAGGAAACCTCACAACGGATCCATGGATCTGCATGATTAAAGGTGTGTTTTTTTCATTTTGAGTTTAGTTCTGCTTTAAACTGATCAGCTGGTATTTATATAGTTTAAACCTTTTTATAAAAAGGAACATCTGTTCTTGTAGCTAGGATCTAAGGTCATCCTGTCCACAGATTTGGCAACATTGCTAAGATTTCACTGCAGCATGTACAGCGTTGTCATCCTGTTAAAGAAATTGGAATAAAAACAGGTCTATTGGTAATATTAACAGCTTATAAAACTATGTTACCACTTAATTATATATATACCTACTGAAAAACATAACTTTGACTTAGTTTTTTTCCAGGTTTCATATGACTGTCAGTGATGGATAACCAACCAATCATAAATAAAACACTTGTCCGTACATTATCATAACAAGCCTCAAAATGTAAAGTCAGATGACATTTGGCATTACAGCAAATCCCAGTTCTACCTTCTGACTTAGCCTTTAGGTTTTTGCAGGTGCTTTCTAGTACATAAAGTATTACTATCAAAAACCAAATGCCAGTATTGTGAATCATTAGAGCCAGCACGTCCAGTGAAGCATGGCAATCACATTAAAGAAAATAAGGACATCTATTGGGCTTTGCAGAAAACATTGAAACGCACAATCACCCTAAGCTACTGCAAATCATGTTCAAAGGGCATTGATGAACAACTCTGTGCTGGCGGAAACACTTTGCCTTGATAAATGGGAGTTGTAGAACCATGCAATGTGTAATACAGCGTACAAAGTAAATGCACACTGCAACCAAGTTATGTCCATCTTTTTTGAGCTGGAGGCTTTTGAAAATTTTTTTTCAGCAGTAAACAATATCAGAATGCATACCAAGGAAAACCTCAGTAGCAAATATAACTTTCCAGGGAGAAAGGATCCCAGTAATTATGCTCACAGCTTATCAGCCTTCCCCATATGTTGCCTTGGGGATTGAACAGGGCTGAAAAAACTAACACATACTCCTAATGTATTCAATAAAAAAAGCTCAGAGCTAACAAGATGGCAAAATATTAGAGGATTTAATATTCTTAAGAATAAGAGCATGAATATTTTATTATTTACACATATATGTTTTACCTTAATGACTGAATTCAATTATACCTATAAGCTAAAACAAATGACATGCACCGATGTTAAGCCATTTTATAAAGGCTATGTAGGAACTTGTGTCAATAATTTAAATTCATTGAGTAGGGCATGCCAAGGTTTGGGACTTCCAATATATGGCCTTTAGCACTCTTCAGTACAGTAAGTGGGCATTTCCTAAACTGGCTATCAAAACCCAAAGGCAGTGAATTTTCACATGTACAGACTACTGAAAATTATCAAAGAGTCCGAGAAAATTTTATGTTAGATCAGAAGATCCAACATTATCTGCAGGACCAAATAAGGAATTTAATTTTATGTCTTTTTCCCTTACCCCCAGCCATGCCCTTCCTCACAATAACAAAAGTCTAATGGATGCCCCCATTATCCAGAATACAAAATGAAAAAAAGTATAATTAAGTAAAGTATTGTGCCTTTTCATGGTATAACTGTACATGTATGTACCTAAAAAATATTCAAAAATACAAAACAAACTCGACTTTTTAACATACAACATAACATATGGGATGCAGGTATCAGAATGAGTACATCCCCATTCTCTTTAATATCAATGTCCTCCTGTCTTTTACATAAAGAGGCACCAGCGTTAAAAAAGAAACAGAAACCCTCCACTGGGCCACCATCATTCTGTACCAAAAGTGCATTCCAACCTACCTGCACCTATCATCAGGGGTGTAGTGGGGAGGGCACAGGTGGTAAACGTGCCCACTCTTATTTTGCAAATAATTCTTTGGTGGTCTGCGGGCCCTGACCGGCTCGACCCCTGTGGGGTCAGGAGGAGGACTTCGTTGGGGGGCGCAGACAGGCCAGAGCCACGGACCACGTCTTCCGTATGGAATTGCAGGCTGAGGGTGGTGGGCTGGTTGTCTCTCTGAACACAACCTGCCCACTCTCTCAGGGAGGGGGGGGTGGATTCTGGTATCATGACTGGTATCATGGGGGAAATTTTTTACCATTTGAGTTACACATAGGCAGGGGTGTAGTGGGGCGGGCATGTCATGGAAAGTACCGTCCCCTTCTTCTTTTTTTATGACTACACCAATGTCTATTATGAAACATAACCTATACGATACTGTCTCATTTGCATTCAAATAGGTTTTTATTTTATTTGATCTTCACTGTAACATAGTTATATTACCAGTTAATACTGCCATTAAATGTGTTTTCATTTTTCAGGTCAAACTGCTTTTATTCAGAGATTACAATCAGTATGTCTTACCCCCTCTTCCTTGCTGTAACAGCCTAAAAAGTGTCAGCTGGAGTTATGCTTTAATTTGTTATTCATTTATGTAAATGCCATTTGAATCTACTAGGCCATCTAACACTCCTCTTAGATGTTATTTTCAAAGGGTGGCTACATTCCTCCTACATAAGTACAGGACAGTGAATGTAGCCACTCTAAGACAAAATGTGTGTTACTGGCCAGATTAATAGCTTAAAAAGAGGAGTCAAAAGAAAACTAATACAGCCACCACATGAAGTTGTGAGCTGCAATATGTTCAGTTTTTGTTCTTGGGTTTAGATGCTTCTTAAAAAGGACCTTAATAAGGTATCCTACCCTACCCTAGTCTTCATTTACACTTTATTATTATTATTAATATTAATATTATTAATAATATTATATTATATAATTATAATATTAATAATAATAATATTAATAATAATAAAATTATTATTGATGCATTTGCTTTGCATTTTTTGCAACACAAGTCAATGTACTTGTAAAAAAGCAACTCAAACACAAAAGTAATAGGCAGACCTTTTTAATTTCAAAAGAGATAAAATTTCACTGTAATTTGAATTTTTGTAGGTTTTCCCAAATAAAAAAAAATGAACATAGGTTGTGGTTTATTTTCCTGTATTTGCATAGTAACCAGTTACAATATCTATATAACATCCAGATGATGGGTTTCCAAATGGTTGTGATCTCTACAGTACATGGGAAAATGTTTCTGTACTAGTTCTTTGCCGTGAATATTATCTGCCCTTTGAACATTCCAAAACAATACAAAATTTCATGTGAGTAGACATTACACAGAAACCTACGAAAATGAAAGCCATTAGATATCAACTCCCTATCTCAGCAGGTCTCTGGAATAAAGGAAGTTATTAAACGCTTATGAAAAACCCCACCACCAAATCTCTAGGCTATCAGCATCTCCTGGAGACTTATGAAGCAGAATGAAGCTGAGGTTATTATAAAAGGAGAGCAGGTCATACTTTAATATTAAAACACTGGCATATAAAACACCAATAAATACTATACATGGTTTGCCTGACTACCTTAGACATCTGTAAAGACATCCAATTAAGTTGTATGTTGCTGTCTTATGTGTGTTTTAGATCTCATATATTTTTGGACAGTAGGGGTGTGGAGGGGTGTTTACCCCCATCATCATCATGAATGAATAGTGCAAATTTTAATTGTAATTTCTGGTGTAAGAACAATTATAAGAGAGAGGGTGTCCAAGAGAGGGTGTGGGAGAACAATAGTGTCTAGAGGGTAGTGTGAAAAACAATGGTGCCCACCAGGGTCAGGATAAAAAAATTGTGCCCAGTTAGAGAATGGTTTCTAATGTGGGGTGTGGTACAACATTAGAATGTTATTTCAAATTCATGAGCCATCAGAGGGATTTCCCTTCATGTTCACAAGCACAAATGGAAGAAGGAAAAGATCACTCCAAAGTGAGTGAATATTATCTCCTAAACAGTTGTCACCAGAATAAGTTTCCTAATTAAAGGATTCCCCACATATTTATTACCTGTGAAATATCAAACATTTTGGATTTTCCATCAGTTTAGGTAAAAAAATATTATCTGTGTTTCACATACTAGTCAAGATAAAAAAAAATGTTTACATCTGCAAAAAAAGTACAGGTTCACTTTACCACAGTTATATTTTATGTTTTTACATTTCTTTCCCTCTGTAGCTAAGAAAGTGATAAAATGATTACCTGTTTCACAGTGTGTGCTTATCTAAGCAGGATTTTCTTTATTTAACAAGCAAAGGTCATGGCATGAAAATGACTATGTTTGCTGGAGGCTACAAAGCTAAGGATGACTAATTATCCTTTTTTCTATTTAAAACTTTTTACATCCTGTTGTACACCAACGAAGTTGTGACCTTGTACGGTTCTTTGTATTTTGTTCAGTTTTACCTTTTATGATACATATTATTGAGTTACAGCATAAAATGCATAACACTAAGGAGAATACAGACTGTCTTTTTAAAAGTACGTCACATTTTTTAGACAACATTCATCATAGTTTAGTTAAAAATAAACACTTCTGCAGCACTTTGAGAATGTAGTCTAGTTCTAACCTTCAGAACCCCCTTAGTTCAAGGGAAGGTATTGGGGTGTTCCCACAACAGAAATTGGTATGAATATGAAATAAAAAGACAGCTCCAGCTATCTTCAAAACATTTTTCTAATAATGCTAACATACAATTATCTCATTGGTGCCCATGTGAAGAATTAGATATCCCTAGTCTAATCTTTAGATAAGGTCACTAAATAACTTGTTGATTGAAGTAGAAAATTAGTCATACCCTGTTTCCCCGATTATAAGGCACTGTCTTATATTTTTTTAAATGCCAAAATATGCCCTAGGTCTTATTTTCAGGGGATGTCTTATTTTTCCATGAAGAAGACTACAGTACACATTTATTGTTAAAAAACACTCATGATCACTCATGTTCCATTGATTGTCCCCTTCTGATCACTCATGTGCCATTCATATTCCCCTTCTGATCACTCCATGCCATTGATTGTCCCCTTCTGATCACTCTATGCCATTGACTGTCCCCTTCTGTTCACTTACCGGTAATTAAGTGTAGGGATCTCCGTTAGGGCAGGAATCAGCAGCTTGCTTCCTGGTGCAGAATGCCGGCTTGTTACTTTCAGTTTCACTCTGCACTGCAGCCAGGAGCAGACACGTGCTGCAGCCAGCATCAGGGAGACACACACAGGATCAAATATTGGGGGATGTCTTATTCACGGGTGAGTGTCTTATTTTACCTTTTTTTTTCAAAAATCCGGGGGGGCTTATTTAATGGGGATGTCTTAAAATCGGGGAAACACGGTATGTCTGTTTCACTCCATAATACATGTGTTTGTGTAGTATTGGCAATGGGGCCTAAGTATCCAATGGAAATTCAAAGCAATTTTAATAGTTGACCTATTGCAGTTCAGTGGCAAGCAATAATTGAAAGCTGAGCAAGATGATATTCTTTATTTAATGACAAAGGGTTGTATATTAAAGCTGGTCTTAGGTCAGCACTTTGAAAGTACCTTTGGATCACCTAGTTTTAGGGCAGATATTGGAGACCAATTCCTTTCCACCCAATGCCTCTCACAAGCTCTGCTGTCCCACATGCACAGATAACAGGGATACTTGGTGTACCTGCGTTGCTGACCAAGTAAGAAGCCTACTATTTTAAGGTCAACACAGATGACCCAATTGTGTTGGTGATATTGCAACAACTCAATGACTCTCTTTATGTCTGCATATTCTTCACAAAGAGAAAATGAATGGCCAATTGCCACTGACCCAAATATATTGCCTTTGTGAAGGAGGACACATTTTAAGCTCCACTTTGAGCTATCGATGAATAGTCGCCATTCAGTTGAATTATAGATTTGAATTCCCAATTCCTCCATTAAACCAGGTATGTTATGGCAATACACAAAGCCACTGTCAGTTCTAAAGTACTGCAGAAATGCAATTTCTCTGGTATGAAAGTACGATACCTTTGTTCCTTTTTCAAGTAAGTTTTTCTTATGCAGTTCTGATGCTAGGAGTTCTGAAGCCTTCTTCGATAGTCCTAAATCACTCAATTCATGATGATCAAATCCCTTATGAACAGAGTCCTCTTCAATTTCAAACTCTTCATCATTGTTGTCACCTAGTTCATCACCATAATCATGTTCTTCAAGAGAGGGTAGTGTAACGAAAACCAGCACTGGGATTTCATCTGAATGAGCCACTGGGTGTATAGCCAATGGTAGACTAGGATACTCTATGTTACATTTATATTTTTTGGTATATCCTGAAGTTTTCACTATACAAAAGTAACAGTCACTGAAATGATCTCCTGGCTATCGCCAAACCATGGGTATACCAAAAGGCATCTTATCGAGTGTTCCCTTTTTCCACTTCCATAAACCCTCGACACACTGTTTGCACACCTTATGAGGGGCCCAAGACTTATCTGGGTCACCAAGTTTAATTTTGAAATATGCGGCTAATTTTGAAATATGCATAACAGGCTTGCTCTACAAATGTGCTGATGTTTGTCCTTTGACTGGGAATGATGAAACTGCCACAGGTATAACAAAATGAATCAGGGTTGTTTAGGCACTTACGAAGAGAAACAGCAGAGCCAGACATGATCTGAAAGAAAGGAAATACGTGTGAAAGTAGAAAAATACATTTTGCTTATTCACTGCGTAGAGCAGCGCACAACCTCTGACCACACTGTCTTGCGTGTAAATGAATAGCCTATACAAATCCACGATACAGTAATCACATTAATATAATTGGTAGAGAAAAAACCTGACGTGATAGAAGAAAACTAACTGCACTTTCAGAATCAGCATACCTGTTTTAGTGTAAATAAGGTTAAAAATTGAAGTCAATAAAAAATGTGTTCAAAATGTTTCCCCAGTATTATCATTCCCATCTACTAAAATCAGAACAACTCTTATTCTTCTGTGTTAACAATGGTCTCCAGCCCTCTCTTCTCCTATGTAGAGTTTGTCTTGCTAACAGTTTTTCACTAACAATAGTTGTTATCAGCTTTCCTAACTATTTCTGAATGGATGATATTTGCATAAAAACACCATAAATACAAATTAACTAATATATTTATATGTTTATCATCCAAGCCTCAGCCAGGTTTGTTTTCTTGCGCATACTGTTGGGTTCTCACCTTGTGCAGATGTGTCATTTTGTCATACAGAATGTTTAATTACCTGTAATTTGCAATTGTAAGACTACATACAGCTCCTTCTTCAAATATTATGTAACTGTTTACTTGCATAATATTTTCATGATGTATGAATGGAAAAAGCCTCACTGTGTTATTCATAGAAATTACCATACGGGTATGCGGAAACAATGTTAACTGCCCATAGTAAATCATTTTTGACATTAACATCATATGTGTAATATAATGGAAAGCTTTATTTTATTTTCTTAATTACATGAATGATTTGATACACTGATTAATTGTGACAAACCCCAGGAGGCCTTGTATGGAGAAAATGCATATTAATTAATGATATCAACAGAAGGGACGTTTCTATTTTAGGAATTAGTTCTATTTAAGGAACACTAGGAAATGATGTCGCATGGATGATTATGTGACTAAAACTCTGGCTCTGCACACGCATGTTCTTGCTGAAAAAATCAGTTGGTTTTAGAGAAGCAGTAGAGCAGAAAGTTTCTATAACCAAAAAAATCTGCTTATAGGCTATGAATTGAACATTTGTAACCCTATTTTATATATCCATTACTTCATTGTTCAGAAGGTTGGTCTGTGCAAATGATGTTTTCTGGAATCCCTCAGCCCAGTCATGTTCTCTAGTATGTTGATTTGCTGCTACAGTTTCCTTTAGTGAAGAATGTCAGGCAGATTATCCCCTTTTTGCTGCAGAAAATATAAATTTGTTTGTAGGTATAGGGGCTAACATGGCCACAGCTGTGTGGTTGGCATAGAGCAACTCTTAAGCAGAAATAAATGGCCACTTGATTCCGGGAAATATAAGAAGCCTGTACTTTATATTCTACACAGTATGAGTGGTAAGTAACCCATTATATATTCAAAGATAAGGGAAGTGAAGACAACAGACGACATATGGGAATGTAATATAAATGTTTTAGGGAGTGTAGTCACAAAGGAATTCCAAACTAATCACATTGGGCAACATGGTGGCTCAGTGGATAGCATCCCAGCCCTTGGAGCACTAAGGTCCCAAGTTCAAATCACAAATCTGCATGGAGTGTGTATATATTTTCCACATGCTTGTGTGGGTTTCCTTCAACATTCCAAAAACATACAAGTAGGTTAAATGGCTGTGCATATATTTAGCAGCCTATTTTGTTTGATGCTAAGATCTTGTTGTTGTGAGATTTTAGCTCAGAAGGCTATGGATGAGTGAAATTACCAAAATCTGCCCTGTCATAATTTTCACAGGATGTATATTTCTGCATAATTTCCATGGAAATGGTGAAACAAAAGGGTATATTTATGCGTGTGAACAAAATATGGCGCATATCAGAACAATCAGTTAGTGATAAGTTTTCAAATATTTTTCCATCAACATTGATATAAGAGATCCTTTGAAACCGGGGCTTTTGGGCTTTGAATGGGGAAAGGGGAGGTAGAGAATAATCTGAATTTCCTCTCTTGGCATGGTATACCAGTGCAATCTTACCTCTTAGGGAGTGATAGAGAGTCATTTTTTGATTAATTAAGGATGTTTTCTCTGTCAAAGCTGAATTTTCGTGCTATGAAGCTATCCTTTGTCTAGTGTGAGCATTAACATACATAAACCACCTTTTTTCACCACCATTTAAAATGTTCTTGGTAGCCAGAGTGATATGGTATAGTTGTGTAGTTAATAGTAGGTCACATGAGATGCCAAGAACCATTGCAGCACATGGCAAAGCCACATGGAGAGATAGAGATATAATTAACATCCAATAAACATTACAGGGAAGATCTATGGTAAAACTAGAGTGTTGGAGACCATAGACAACCTAGACAATCAAAAAGAGCTGTATATATGAGACTCAGAGCAGGACTTGGATGTGTAAAATAATTAACATGCTGATGCATGTAATAAAACTAACAGTATTGCCTTCAAACTGTGATCTGCTAATATTTTTTGTTCCCCACTATTGGAAAATGCCATTCTGAGACAACTGGAGGATAAAGTGAACTGACATAGGTTATTTCAAAACTAAATTTTCAGTTCTCAATAATAATTTTGTTTTCAGGAAACAAAATGTGTTTTGTGACCCTCTGTACATAAAGCCTGAAAGTTTGTATCATTCCACTGGGAAATTGCAGTCCACTTTCATGGTAACTAGATCTGAGAAAATCTATGTCTGTGCTCTATTACCTTTGATACGGTCTAGTGCATGCAAGTTCAGGAGAAGAATAATCTTGAGGATACTGACAAATGCATTGTGTGATGTCTGGAAGAGTATTTTGGCAGCAAACCAACAGCAAAGTTCTTATAAGCATTGAAAAACATCTATTCCATCATAATGTCCTATTCTTTACTTACAAGTGACAGAGAAACAAAGGAGTTAAGTAGAAAATCATCAACACTCCAAAGATACATTTAACAATTTATTACACATATGGGTTGATCTACTAAGTAGGGCTTAGGCCATTCATTTAGCAAAGTGAATTATCCCTTTGCATAATAAGATGAAGCTTTGCTGATTTTAGCCATAATTATCATGTTAAACCAAATATTATTTTTTTTCCCTTATACTTGATTGGGTATTCTTCGCAAAGTAAATTTTCACCTCATTTGCCATCATCAGTAAATTGTCCCTAGCATAGTGAAAATTCTGCCGTAACATACTGCCTTAGTAAATCCTGTAATTTTATATAGGTTGATGTGCCAGTTTTTCGGGACCCTGAAAAGGTCCACTTGACGAAGGAAGCTTCAGTGACTTGTCAGTGACTTAATGGATTTATAAAACTATTGAATATGGCAGCTTTTTTTACTTTGATGAATGGACGTAGGCATTCTGATGGAATTCTCCTTTACAAATAGGCCAAAAGCAGTAGATTTTCATAATAAGGGATAATTTATTCTGGATGAAGTACCTCTATCTTTTGCCTTTTCTGCTCTCATCATGTTCTGAGTCTCTAATGTTCGTTCTGATAACCACATCCTCCACATCCTTTTTTTATTTTTTATTGTTTAGTCTTTGAGAGTTGTTGACCTAGGCCTAGAAACCATGGCCCAATTTTTTAATATTAAACAACAAGCCATAGTGACCTATCTGATACAATATACACCAGGGAACAAATTGTATTGTTATCTGCATTCTAAAACTATAAAACAAATCATTCAACTCAAGATTACATTACAGGTATTTCCCGAGTTAAGGATATCCAACATACGGACGACTCCAAGATATGAACAGGGCTTTCCTGCTCGCATGAGGCATGGTGGGGGGGAAGGGGCGTTTCTCATGACTTGCAGAAGAAGTCTTTTGTTTGTAACTCTTTAATGACCAAGACAAACTCTGCAGTTGTTTCTTTTTGCATATCAAAGCACAACTTGCTCCATAAGTTAATGAATGTCTAGGCTCCATAAGGTCTTTTTTTTTTTTTTTTTTGCTTTGTTTTTTTTGTTTCTATGCTTTATTTGTGATTAACTCACAGTGAGGATTTTATACAGTACCTGACACCATTCTGCCTAATAATATGTTGAGACAAACATCTATTCTAATTGTATTTAATAAAAAAATGTACCTGTTCCAACTTACATACAAATTCAACTTAAGAACAAACCTACAATCCATATCTCTTATGTAACCTGGGGACTACCTGTACTTGATTTTATATGAGAGAATAATAGTTGTAATATGTGTATTAAAAGGTACTCAGGGAGTACAAAGCAGCCAGAACACTGCTCTTCTAAACGCAGTGTATCTTCATAGAATTTGCATGAAACTAAAATAAAAGCTGTGGGGCTCATTTATAGTAAGTGAAAGTAACACACAATTACTACACAATTGGCCATGTATATTTTTTAAATTTTTATAAAAGATCAAATTGTTCTGGAACAATCTGTACATTGGTAAACTACCATTTAACACGACCCTTGCTATTTGTTATGCTATTATTTTTAACTTCTTTTTGCAACCTTTTTTTTTTGTAGACAATCCCTAAAAAGCAGATGTAACACCCTGTGTAAAAATTGACTTCAACAGTTTAAGACTCAGAAAAACCCTGTAAAGAAGCAAGAAATTTACTAACTATTACAGTGGGTGGTGAATGAAATCTTAAACAGCTCCGATCACCTCTGCTCTCCAATATAGTGTGTTCCCCCATTGGACACTGTGGTTTGTGCAATGTCCATAAAAGATACAGTAGTCTGATAGCCTGGAGCTTAATGGAAAAATTTGCCTCCAGTCAAGAAGAATGTTTTGCAGTGTTCTTTAAAGAGCTGAATCATTAATGACAAAATTGTAACTTTATTAGTGTTGGACACAAAGCTGGACCTTAGTCAGTACCTTCAAATTACCCTCAAACCTCCTTGGTACTGTCTCTTTGGTACTTTTAATTACCTTGACCTAGTACTGTGTATTACTTCTTTTTAGTCCCTGTGACATTATAACTGCAAAAGATCTATTTCTAGGAGCCACGAGGAGGAGCCCAAGGGTTATGCCATTCTCTAAAACCAGTGACTAATCAGAGGCAGGGGATACTGTACGTCATTGCAGGGAAGATATGGATGATCTCTCCAATGCTCCCACAGCTCAACATTCTAAAGATCTCAGCCATTTCAGAGGAAATGACTCTTTGAAGGAGCAAGTACAGTCACTATGCTTATCTTTAGTGTTATACATGGTTCTGGTACATTACAGACATATTGAAGATAATGGTTTTCTCACATCTTTCTTTATCTTTCAATTATACCAAAACTAGAAAAACCCTATTTCTTTGGTTAACATTGAACTATGAGCAAACCCTTCCCAATGCTGAACTTTTCTTCCACACACTAAAGCTACATACACACGTGCAATAATTGTCGTTTGAAAGGATCTTTTCATGATGGAGAGGGGAGGGGGAGAACGAAGGAGTGGCTCTTTCCCTTCGATTCCATTAAGATCATTTGTCGTCCATTGTCCGTGAATCCGCCAGGACGGTCGTTCGAACGATGGATGACGGGCACTGTACACACGCCATATTCTCGTCTGATATCGGCCCTGAGCATTGGATGTGTGTACATAGTCTTAGTTATAACTGTCCTACTGCTGCTGACAGCGGCTGACACTAATCTTATCTACCTTGTATTATGTCTTTGCTCAGTTAATACAGGAGTTACAAGTTTTTACTACCACGACCTCCATGAAGTACTTTGTCGCAAAGTGGAGTCACTCCACTGAATGCAAGTTAAGACCATGAAAGCACAAGAATAGCAAAACCATCCTGGGAAATGCCCATACCTGAAGCAGAGACTGGAAAGCAATAGCTGAAAGGGAAGGCCCTGGACAGTACAGATTTCCAGTGATATTGGGATATCCCTTGCAGCTTCTAATGCTTGTTGTGTGGAAGTCACAGATGCAGGGAAATTAAATTAATTGCTTTCAGCAAAGAAGAGGACTGTAAACAAGAATGCAAAAAAAAAAAAATAGGGAATTGGCTTCCTTATTTAGAAAAACTCTCATAAACCACTTTGCTTTTACCAAGGAAAATACTGTAAACATTGAAAAGCCCTTTGATGATTTGAAATGCTTTTGTCCCTATTGTAGAAAAGAGCATCAGCGGCCATAGAGAAAAAGATACATAATTGTATGAATTTGTAAGTTTCTATTCAATCTTTTTCCATGATGGCTTTGCTCTTCATAAGTAACATTGTTTTAGCTTTTTTTTAATTTTGGAAACTCATAAGATTAATTGTTCCAGACTTTGTCAAATATCAGAGGATGAATTATGTACATAGAGTGACAGTAACGTTTTTTCTCTATATTTACTGAAGGGTTAAATCGATTGTCTAATTTTCTTCACTGTTTGTGTTTGAAAGTTTACTAAATCCTGCACACCGCTGAGATGATGTTTTGGCACTATAACAAATTGCAGGCACATTTTCTATAAAATTTTAAAATAACATGACTTAACAGCTTACATTACAATAGCAGATGTCAAAAGTGGCAGCCAGAAAATGTTTTAGCCAAGTAGATTATGTTAGAATTGAATATAAATAGATAGGCTTTGTCATCAGATTATATTATCAATAAAACAACTTCTAGTGCTAACATGCCAGCCCTAGTATATTTTATGCTGTAAGGTTAGTCTTTAGTACAGAGGAGAGAGTAACAAGCAAGGATTATAACCCCAACACCCCCTACTTATTTCTAATACAGGAGTCGCAAGGACAGAAAGTGGGTTCATTTTGATTTTTTCCATCATCAATGCTAGGAAGTAAATTCTAACCTAATGTTTATCCATTCTCCAGTCTCTCCAAAATCGAAGTAAAAAAGTTTGCCTGGAGAACTGTTAAATAAAAGTTTATTTGGGAGAGTTAGCATTAGGTATAGGGTGACAGGGAGGGTTAGTAAGAATTAATTTTACTGTTAAAATGGAATTGACATACCTCCTCTATAGGGCAGTATGTGGCAGTACCCCTTTATAGGGTTGCCTCTGTTCTAAAGAATAGTCTCTTGCATACCCAGCTTAGTTAGAAGTCACTAGGCTTTAAGTAAAATGTTTGCCCCCTCTTTCTACAAAAAAAAAACCTTATAGGAAGCATACAGTCACATCCCTTGCTGTACTTTGATCTCCCTGTTACTTGGTCTGTCCTTGTCATGTGCATCTCCACTAAGCCACCTCCATGCAGGCCTTGCTTGCGGTGTTTTTAAAATCCCATCCTCCAATGTAGATTCCTCTGCATCTCCTCCACTACGTCCACTAGGAACTACACTGGGCCAAGCAGAGTCGTGCCAACACTTTGCAAATAGTCTGTGATACACCACAAAGTCTTGCAATAAAACAAACAAAGCTTGCAACAAAACATACCAACGAAAAATACGGGCTTAAGGAGCAGGATATAAAAAATTTAGAATTAATTTCTCAATTCGCTATGAGGCACTCTGTCTCCAGGCAAAACAGCAACTGCTATGGCTGGTAGGCCCTCTATTTGAAGCAGTCTGTGGCAGTATCCAGCTATGGAGCAGTATCTGGCAGTCTTTGATAGTCTCTTTATATGGAGAAGTCTACAGTACCTTCCTCTCTCCAAACAGCACTCTGGCAATCTTTGCCCATCCCACAGTATGGCATATAGGGTAGTCACTGACAGTGATTTTGTAACAGCCTTCCATTATACACTTGAATACTATTTATTTTTGTTATTACTAACAAGGAGGTGGTTTTGGTATGATTGCAGGTATGGGTTCATGGGAAGAATAAATTTGGTTCACCATGTGCAGTGTGTGCTGTAACTAAGGAGATTAGACTGGTTGCTGTTTGCAGGGATTCCAGAAGAAGTATCAGTGAGTGTTAATGTGTTAATATCTAACAAACCTTTTGGGCCTAAAAATCCTAATCAAAAATTTATATTAGTATTTTTTCAGAGCAAATTGGGCTTTTCTTTGGGCACTCATTAACTGTAATGCAACTGGATTTTCTTGTGTTAGTAAGAGAATGTAGGTTGGAAATGAAAAAAAATATATTTAGTATATTTACATTTTATACATAGTTACATAGTTAGGTAAGGTTAAAAAAAGACATAAGTCCATCAAGTTCAACCACTAGGGAAATAAACATATCCCAGATATAAAACCCTATAAGACATAATTGGTCCAGAGGAAGGCAAAAAAAACCTGGTACAATTTGCTTCAACAGGGGAAAAAATTCCTTCCTGATTCCATGAGGCAACCGGATGTTCCTTAGATCAACAGTCACTGTTATTTTTACTTTAAAGCCTTAATACTTTTTACTTTAAAGCCTTTTATTCTGTGCTTCTAGAAAAACATCCAGCTTTTTCTTTAAGTAATCTATAGTAGTTGCTGAAACTACTTCCTGAGGGAGCCGATTCCACATTTTCACAGACCTTACAGTGAAGAATCCCTTCCTTATCCAGAGCTTAAACTTCTTTTCCTCCAGACGCAAAGAGTGCCCTCTTGTACTTTGTAATGATCATAATATGAATATTGGGGAAGAGAGTTCTCTATATGGCCCATTTATATATTTATACAGGGTGATCATATCCCCCCTTAAACGTCTCTTCTCAAGGAAGAATAGATTCAGTTCAGCTAATCTCTCCTCATAGCGGAGCTCCTCCATTCCTTTTATTAGTTTAGTTGTCCTTCTCTGCACTCTCTCCAATTCCTCAATGTCCTTTTTGTGAACTGGTGCCCAAAACTGGACTGCATATTCCAGATGTGGTCTGACCAATGCTTTGTACAGTGGCAGGATTATGTCTCCATCTTTGCAGTCTATTCCTCTTTTAATACAAGAAAGTACTTTGCTAGCTTTAGATATTGCAGCTTGGCATTGCATGCTGTTATTAAGTCTATGACCTACCAGAACCCCCAGATCCTTTTCCATTTCCAACTTCCCCAAATGTATTCCCCCTTGACAGTAAGAAGCATGCATGTTGTTATCCCCCAAGTGCATAAACCTACATTTATCTATAATAAATGTAATTTGCCACTTGGCTGCCCAATCAAACAGTACATCCAGATCTGCTTGTAGATTATAGATATATGGACTTAATTCCATTACATAGCTTGGTGTCATCTGCAAACACAGAAATGGTACTTTTAATCCCAAACTCTATATCATTTATAAAGATGTTAGACAGTAAAGGTCCAAACACTGAACCCTGGGGTACACCAATAATAACCTTAGACCATTCAGAGTATGAATCATTAATTACAACTCTCTGGAGTTGTAAGCCTTAAGCCAGTTCTGACCATTTACAGATTGACTTTTCTAAACCTATTGACCCTAACTTGCATATTACCCGTCTGTGGGGTACGGTGTCAAATGCTTTAGCAAAGTCCACTAAGTACTCTATATCAACTGCTATTCCACTGTCTACCTGTTTACCTACTTCCTCATAAAAAGAGAGTAAGTTTGACAACTTCTGTCTTTCTTGAAGCCATGCTATTACTAATATTATTATTTTCTAGCAGAAACTCCTCTATGTGGCTCTTTATCAAACTCTCTAGGACCTTTCCAACTATGGACATTAAACGAACGGGTCTGTAGTTACCTGGTAATGACTTTGCTCCCTTTTTGAAGATAGGAACTACATTAGCCTTACGCCAATCCATCAGTACCATGCCAGTGACTAAAGAGTCTCTAAAAATTATAAATTAAAGCTTTGAAAAGAACTGAGCTCAGCTCTTTGAAGACACCTGAATCTAGTCCATTGGGTCCTGGTGCTTTGTCAACCTTAATTTTTCCCGGCTGTTTCTCAATCATATCAATTCTCAGCCATTGTGACTCATTTAAGGCAGTGACTTTGCTATTATGAATTTGGACTTGAGCTCTGCCTTTTTCCTTCGTGTACACAGAGCTAAAAAATGTGTTTAGTAAATCTGCCTTGTCTTTATCCCCAGTTACCAACCTAGTGACATCCTTTAAGAGGCCTACATGCTCAGCTCTGAACATTTTGCTATTAATATATTTGAAAAATTTTTGTTTTTTTGGGGGGGATTTATGTATTTTTATACTGCATATATACTGTATATCTGATGAAGCATCTTCCTGGTCCATGGGTTTTTATTGGCTGTAGTGAAAGTAATTGATTCTCCATCAGAGAATGTTTGTAAATGTCAGTTTCACGGCTTAATAAACAGACTTAATAAAAAAAGAACCTTATCTTTCTTGTGTAAACTGCTCGGTCCAGTATGGAACAATGGTGGACATGTTTAAAGTTCAGCTGGTGTGATAACCAAGGCTCCTTCTACAAACACAATAATAAAATAATAATACAAAAAGTGTGTAAATAAAGGGACAAGAAGTGTGTTATTTACAGGATTAAGGAATACAGGAAGAAAATGTAAAATTTTGTAGAATTTTAGATTTTGTGGAAAAATGTAGAGGCATTTTTCTAACAGTCTAAGCTCACTAGAAATGGGTTGTAAAATGTTTAGTTTCAATTACCCTGGAAGAAAACTTTTGCTGGACCTTACTGAAAAGCCTCATAGATTGTGAATATTTTGAGCAATAGTTTTTAAAAAACAAGCTGTAACTAGGCTTTGATAACTGATAACTTTTTTTGTCATTTTTTTTGTACTTACTTAAACAGCCAGAAATCATTTAAAAAAAATGGATAAAATAACATGAATTAAATTCAGCAGATCTGTGCTGTAATTGAAATATCCATCTTAAATCATAAAATAAAGCAAATAACACGCGATAATGCTTTTATGAATTGTGCCTAATGACTGGCTGTTACTGCTACCATGTGTCTGCATGAGATGAAAATGGATTATCTTGTCTTAGGTTCTACTATATTGTGAATGAAAGATTTCCACATTTCATTACATTATTCTTAATATTATCTAATATGAATAAATAAAATTAAAATGTAATTCATTTCTATTAATGTGTTATACAAACATAAAAAATTATGTTATACATTTATCTTGACACAGCATTGCTACTTTGTAAAAAAAAAACTACGTTAATGTGCTGTATTAACTATATTATGTCAAAAACAGTAACATCTCAAAGACAGTCTTATAAATCAAGAATATACACCACCACATTCAGGTCTTGCTTGACCCTAGGTATACGAAATAATTAGTAACATATTAAA
This sequence comes from Pyxicephalus adspersus, assembly GCF_032062135.1. Classification (NCBI taxonomy): domain Eukaryota; kingdom Metazoa; phylum Chordata; class Amphibia; order Anura; family Pyxicephalidae; genus Pyxicephalus; species Pyxicephalus adspersus. The sequence continues at coordinate 107,817,760 of NC_092862.1, read as the reverse complement.
TGCTCTCATAGCACTCAATGCAAGTTTAACCTCTCCAAAGTCCAATATTTTTTTGTTTAGAGGATAGCAAAATACAACCCCTGGATAATAAAAAAAATTAGCAACAGGTTCACAAACAATATTTTCTTAAAGTGGAACTAAACTAAAAATAAAAAAAATTTCACCTTTAATCCTGCAGATCCCTTGATGGTGCCGGACCTGAATGATCCGGTCCTACGTCTTTCTGGATGGCGCCGCCATCTTCTATCTTCTCTTCCGTCTTCTTCTTTGGTCTTCTTTCTCCGACATAGGTATTCTTTTCTGCATTATGTAGGTATCCCGGGAGGCACTGCGCTTCCATTATTCTTGATCGCCATGGTGGTGCTGCACCCTTTTTTTTTTTTTTTTTAAAAAAGGGTTTTTTACCCTTCTATATAAAGCAAAAATGTTGAGTTTTGGTACGCTTTAAGACAAAATACCAAAAATGTATATTTGAAATCTGTTTTTTTTTAATTTATGCTGCTTTGGCAGCTTTTGGCATTGGCCTTTCTTAGTTATATCTGTATTCTTTTTAAACACTTCCGGTACTGCGGGTTAACAGGTGGGTTAGCACACTGATTCCCTGTCTGGAACCACTGTTAATCCTAGCCAGGAGCCAACTACAACTTCAAAACCATAAACACAAGTTCTAGGTATAATGTAAAAGTGATCTAAATTGCTAAAAAATGCCATTAAGGCCATTTTACCATGTATGCAAAAAAATTAAAAAAACATATCCATTAGGGAAACTGTTCATTGAAATAAAGCTTTTTCTATACCACAGCTTGGAAGTATACCCTTAGAATGCTCAAGAATAAATATTGTCTGTTATTTAACTGTATAATGCAATTTCATGTAATTATATTTAGATTATTCTGTAATATATTACTTTACTGCTGGGTTTTATTATTTATGTAATTTCATATCATTGGCAAAAATAGCCACAACCACCCTACTGCAATTACTGACATCCAGAGCTTCTGCACCAAAGCTTTTATGATTAGCATTGTTAAAATCCAATTAGAATACATCAACGACATTTCGAACATCCAGATTTGAGCCTAAATGTTCATAAAAGCTAATTATGTTAGAGTTTGGATGTTCTTTATTGAACTTCATGCTACTATGCCAATTTCTCACCACATATCTTGACAAAGTCAAGATATGTGGTGAGAAAGTCTGGTTTGACAAAGTGAAAGTCTGGTTTGACAAAGTCTGGAGTGTTTTAACTCTGTTTTTCTTTAAAGTGCTATTTTAAATTGTCTGTAAAAAAAATAGACTTATCTTCAAGATTTTATAAGATCTACTCTCCTTAAAAGCTTAATCTGTACAAAACTTGCTGGTTGTTCTTGAGTGTTGTGTAGTCTTCAAAACCAGCTGATTGGTGCTCTTCCTAACTGTCTCTTTTGATTGCTGATTACATCAAATCACTTACCTGATTGAAAAGTGCTGAAAAGCTTCTAGGAAGTTGTTTCTTTCTAATAATTTAGTAGCTAAAATTCACACTGCAAAGGACATTTGTAATTTTGTACCCAATACACTTTTTGTTTTTCTGCCCTTCTTTGCCACACAATCAGAACAAAGAGCACATCTGAGATTAAAGCAAAGAGACAAAGGGCAAGGGGAAAAATACATTAAAAAAATGCTCAACTACCCAATTAAATGCAAGGGAAATAAACAAAGAAATAGGATTTTTGCATGCACATGATTGGATGATATACTTCAAACAAAATCACACAATAGTGGGACTTTTGAGGCCAATTAGAATCCAGTATAAAATCAATAAAAACTTTATTTAAGTACAAAATAGCAACAACATTGATAATAACAGGTGCATAGAAATCTGTAAACAAAGAGCATTCAATCTCCTGTATAGACACCAACAAGAGTGGTGCTCGAACAGTCGACGCTTTCGCGGCAAATGTGACTGCTTCTTCAGAACATATCAGGAGATCTACAATGATGGAAATGCTCATGATTGTCCATACAACTTTCCACACATGGTGTAAAAAACAAGCAATGGAAGACAGCAAGAAACACAGGTGGCTCCATAAAAATTCTATCAAATTCCCGTATTTTCAAAATATGAAAAGCTAGTAACCCAGATGTGAAATGTATTATCATTTCATGTAAAAAACCTTCTATTGTTGGTTTTATCACATAGGAAGAGAAGCTGCATGTGTAATTGGATGACTTAAAAAAAATGTTGAGCAGGCAGGTTCATTGGTGCAGAAGGGACAGGCAATGTCTCTTTTGCAATAAAATCTTAGATGCTTTTTCACAATTTTTTAACTAAAGTCACATCTTCTCGTTTTAACACCAGTATCTCCACTTGACCCTCTTCCAGGTTTAGGATCTTTGGCCATCTTGAATGGCCTGGCAGGAATGAGGTAAATCCCATGCATACACATGGAATATTCATAGGGTATAGAGAAGATTGTTAAAAAGCAGTAACTATGTTTTATTTCAGAAGGGGCATGGCTTGTCCCTTCTCCAATAAAGGATCTACTTGCTTACATTTGTTTTTATTTTTTAAGTATAGTTCTGTTTATATTTGGAAAGTCCAAGATGGTATTTAGGTCTCACCCAGGATGCTGTTCGTTGGGTACCTAATCCCTTAGTCTAGCCTAGTGTTTTTGTTTTGTTTTTCTTTTGGTCTCCAAATTTTACTGTAGTGATGGTGTACTAAAAATATGGAAAGAAATGGAATAGACAGAGATCTGGTAGAAAGATTTGCCATTATTTAGCGTTTAGTCAGTCTGGTAGACAGAGATTTGGCTATTGTATTAGGCAATCTGGGGGTGGACACGTTGTGATGTTTGTGCCTATTCAAAAGGCTCAGCCCAGGGAGCTGAACACCATGCTACCTCATTAAATATAATTAGACATACCAGCCTCAGAAACCTCAAATGAAATGCACCTCTGATTGGAGCCCACATTAAATTCTTTGCAGAGTTCAATTAGCAGACACATCAACATTAACTCTTAAGAGGAGTGAATCAAGCTCTCAAGGTTGAATTGCTGCAAAGAGCCCACTATTGAGGAATGACAATAAGAAACTATTTGCTTGAGCCAAGAAACAAAAGGAATAGACATTAGACCAGTGGAAATCTGTACTTTGGTCTATTAAATCCAAATGTGATATTTTTGGTTCCACCTGCCATGGTTTTGTGTGATGCAGAAAAGGTTAACAGATGGTTCCTACAATTGTGATTTCCAAAATAGAGGAGGAGGTCTGATGATGTGGGGCTGCTTTGCTGGTGACACTGTTGGTGTTATTCAAAATTCAGCACCCACTTAATGACCTAATGGTTTAATGGCCACCACATCATTTTGGAGCAACATGCCATCCCACCTGGTTTCATTTATTTTTCAACAGGATATTGACCCCTCAATCACCTAAACCCAGATGGTTTGGGATGATTTAGACTGCAGAAGCATCTAAGTGCTCCTTCAAAGTTTGGAAGGAATCAGAAAGATTCAAATATTATTATACAAAATAAAAAGCAATAAATAAGAAAGTGTGTCCTAAATTTTGACTTAATAACTTACTGACGGGTACATAAAACATTTTTAAAGATCTTTATGAAAAAATAAATGTATTTTTTAAATGTATAATGCAAAATACTTTCCATAGAAATATTTTTCTTTTGCCTACAGCACAGGTGACTTGCCTTAGGCACAAGGTTAACAGATGCTGAAACAATAATTTTATATTTCAAAGTCATGACTAGTGTACTTTTCCATTCAGTAAAGTTCCAATTATTGCTTATATAATTGTCACACACTTTATTTAATAAGAGACTCTTTTTAAGTGCTAATGAATATGTAAGTACTCAGGGGAGAGCTAAAGCACCAAAAGCACATTAGCAGTAGAATTTAAAAGGTGATTCTATGGAGATATTAAGCCTTATGTTTTAAAAATAAAGGAGATAAATGAACTAGTACATTTTTTTTTTTACTTGTATCTATGTAGCTCCATTGTATTATGCATAGCCGTAACATGAATGGTGAGGCTTTCTGAATATTCCACTAGAGAGTCACCTAAGAGTTAATCTTTTTTAGCAAGTTTATTACAAAAACATGGAATACTGAATACATGTATTGTGGATATACAGGTGAGTTTGTGCAAACTGTCTAGTCTGTGCCCTTGTGAACATCTTGTGTCCTCCATCCCACACTAGGTTGGGGTGGGAGTGACTGATAAGAAGAAAGTTTTGGCTGTTATACCCTGATGGGTCATGAGAAAGAAAGCAGCTGCTAATATAAAAAAATATAATATTATACTAACAGTTGCAAGTTTTTTCATAGCCTCTCCCTATCTGACTCTTCCCAGTTAGATGAAAATGGGCACTTGCTGGGGCAAACTGAGCCGTGTGATCTTGCTGATAGAACTGTTGCTGTTTTGGACCATTGTACCCATTCCAAAAAAGATAAGTACTAACTTTTAATTAAACAGTTCTTGAATGTTTTGTGTTATTCTTTAACCCTACCTGACACTCACATAGTGCCACAAATCCTTCCACCTTGTTTCAATAGTTTTACAAATTCAATAGTCATATCACTAGCTGTCTCTCAAAAGGGGCATACAATCTTTCCCTACCATAGTAATATGTCATTGCCACAGTCTAAGGCCAATTTTTTGGAGGAATCCAATTAACCTAACTGCATGTTAGTGGATTGGGAGGAACCCAGAGTACCCAGAGGAAACCCAAAAACGGGGAGAACCTACAAACTCCTTGCAGATAGTGTCCTGAGATTCAAACCAGTGACCTAGTGCTGCAAAGGCAAGAGTTTTAAAACCATACTGCCCATCTCTCCTGATCTACTGAGGGAAGCAATTATCTCCCTTTTCCTTTTTCTTATATTGTTTAGGCTAGGTTTTACACATTTACTGAAACACAGCCACAACATGTTTTCCCCATCTCTGCAGAAGAACACCTGCTGTGACCTTACAGTGAGTAAAGTCTATTTGTGCTGGATGTAATTTTACTTAATTGACATGTATGGTGAATGAGTTTGTGATGTTTTTTTTATTTTTTCTGTAAAAGAGGAACTAAACTCAAAAGTCCCCCAAAACAAAAAAATACTCTTACCTTCAATCCCGCAATGCAGTTAATCGGTCTGGAGGTCTCTTCCATCAGGTCCTGCATCTGTCTTCGGGCCAGCGCTCCAGGCGCCACCATCTTCTCCTCTTCTTCTGTTGTTCCTACATCACCCAACCCAGACGCGTGATCGGGTGGCGTAGAAGGGAAAAAAACTCACCTATCTCACTGTGCATGTATGAGATCGGCAGTTTTTTCCTTTTTGACGCGAGGGCTCCTTCTGTGCATGCCTGAGATGCTTGGGCATGCACAGAAAGAGCACCCAAGAGCCTCCCGGGATGCATGACATAGGTATCCCAGGTGGCTTTGCTCTCCCATTCATTGGCGATCAAGAATTAGGGGGCGGTGCTGCACCATTTTTTTTTTTAGGTACTTTTTAAGTTTCTGGTGGCCATACTTTTATGGCCATAAACATGGAGTCATACAGGATTTCTCATGCACTTTTTTTAGAAACTCCATCATGGAACAGAAGCTTCTAGGTGGACAAGTGGTCCTCTCCATCCTCTTGTGGAGAGTGGCAAACCTATGCCAAATGGGTTGCTACTTAAACCATACCCAAAGAGAGAATTTCTGATGCCTGCCAAAGTCACCTTCTCCTTCATGTAAACTAATGTAGAGCAAAGAAAACTGGTACACAAATTGGTAAAATGTAACAATCTTAGGACCATCATAATGATGCGTTCCAACCTATGGCTATGACTAAGGTCTTTCTGGACTGGACTAACTGGACTGCCCAAAATCTGTTACTTATTTTTAAATAAATTAAGAATTGCATTTCTGGTAACCCTATTTATGATCACAGGAATATGCAGTAAAGCAGAACTGGTTTCATTTAGCTTAGCCATAACTATGTATAACATTGCATTCCCCTACTTTATTCTTTCTAACAGATAAATGACATGTGTTCAGTTTCCTAATCTATATGGCAAGCAGCCAGTACAATAGGCACGAGTGATTAAGACTGAAAAGCACTTTATAACAACATCTCAGCCACAAGATACTTCTCAATACATTTGCCCTTAAAATGCCCTATTATCAGACACCACAAACACTACTGATCTGTACAATGTTTTGTTCCAAAAACTTTTGGCAGACAAGTACGGCCAAGGACCTTGTAATTGTCTATTATGAATGGCAGAATTATGGCAGTATTTTCAGAACAACAGGGAAGGATATTTTTCCAGACAAATGTTTGAGAGCATTGAAATCAATACTGGATAGAATTAGAATGAGGGGGACGTGGCGTTTAGTTCAGAGGGAAGGAAATGCAGTTATTTTAGTTCCAATAAATAAAGGTGACTACAAATAGAAAAAAAAAATAACATTTTCTTTCTCAAGTTTACAGGGAATACATAATGGTTGTATTTAAAGGTTTACTCTTTGTTAAAACATTTAAAATATTTGTAAAAAACAGGAAACAGGCAGGAAAATATCCAATGTTATTAAATAATATTTAGTTATTTCATGTTTAACTACGCCTGTTCAGAATGGTGGCAGAAACAGGTGTTACTCCGCACTTCCTGTGGGTTGGCGCCTTGCCAGCCACTTGGCTGGTGCCATCATTGGGCCTAATTTATTAAAGCTCTCCAAGGCTGGAGAGGATACACTTTCATCAGTAAAGATGGGTGATCCAGCAAATCTGGAATTGATTTCTTCAAAGTAATTTGGTATTTGCTAGCAAATGTTTTGAATCCTGGATCACATCTATTCTAGGTTTGCTGGATCACCCAGGTTCTCTGATGAAAGTGTATCTTCTCGAGCTTTGGAGATCTTTAATAAATCAGGCTCATTGTGTTCTTTGACAAACCAGCAGCCGGCGTCAGCCATTGGTACTGAACCACTCACATCCACCCGCATTCATACGCAGTGGGCTGCAGTGGGTTAAATAATACATGTACAGTCTCACCAGAGGAAACAGTTTAGTGGCACAAAGAAGTAAAAACCACATTGCATCCTCAGCACCAGTTTGAAAATTACCTAAATAGCTATTTAGTTTAAAGGTAAATCTACACTCGCATATGAATAATTCAAAGCACCTTACATTTGTTAATGTTTTCAAATATTATTAGGTCATGGTTAATTCAAAACCATTACAGTCTCCAAAATTTGATATAATTGGAAGCAGGATTACAGATTGATCGAGCAAACTAAATATACATTTATTTTTTTCATTATGACATTATTACATTTAAGAGGAAACATATTTAAAGGGTCAGTCTCCCAAAACAGCTGTGCCTGCATTGGTTTTGTATTACATTAATCTGCACACTTATATTCACATTAACATGTCATTGTGTCTAATTTCTGAACTCATGTATGACTTTTTTTTTTTCATGCTAACAGCTAACTAGATAACTGTTAATTAATGTCTATTTAGTTTTTAAATCATCTCATCCAAAAAGGAAAAATGAAATGGATGCCATGGGCAAAAAGAAGACTTCTTCCTTCTAGTGTAACCTTTTACTAGCTTTTTTTTTACACGATCATTGGATGTACTCTGGTAAAGTTTATTTAATCCAAGAAAAAAACGTGTATTATTTTGGAGTTTGCAAGTGCTTAGATGTGGTGGCTGCATTGTTTTAATTTTCCTTAATTCGGTGACCCTGTCAGTTAGTGTTGTTTTTCGAACTTGGGCAATTTACAACTGAACCTGAACATTAGTAGTTAGGTTATGATAGAACCGGGCAATGCCACTATGCCAGCCAAATTCCTTTTAAGCAGTATGCTCCCCATAATGCCCCTGTGTGTCTATTAGTGGGTGTGGGATGAGCAACTATTTTTGATTCTGACCTTGGGGACATGACCTGGCAGCTTCTAGTAGCAAAGTAGTAGTCACCATGAATACTGGCTCTTCGCCCCTTGTGGACGGATCTGGTGACGAGCAGGTGCCAATTAGATGCTGTAATATGGCATTACCTGCCGGACTGGGGATCCTAACAGCTATTTCCTCTAAGAAATATAATAAATCGAGGCCAAACTGACAGGGGAATAATTTATTAACAGCCTGGAATGGGGGAACGTAGTGAGGGCTAGTGGAAGGCCTTCATGACTGGGAGGGGATAGGGAGCAGGCAGTAAAAGGGTTAAGTTTAGGAGTTTAGGGTGGTCTTGGGGGAGGTAGTTAGTCGGAGTAAGGAGTGGCATAGTAGTGGAAAGGGAAAAGAAGAGTTATAGGGGGGATATGTGGAGTATTCAGCAGCAGGATAGGGAGAGGAAAAGTTTCCCACCCACCCGCTTGTGTTTGGTACAGGGAGGTGTATTGGGGTGCGAGAAGGCGGTGAGGTCCTCGAGAGAATTTAGTTTGGTGTAATGTTTCAGTGGGGGTCCCATCTATAGGAGTCTCTGCGATTATGTTGGTATATGAAGGATTGAATGGTTTTGGATTAAAGGTTTGCGAGTACTGCTGGTATCGTTCCTGAACTGGGTGGTTGTGGGGGGGAGCATATAAATCCCGGTGGTGCAGACTCAAAAGAAAGGGGGTAAATGGTGGGGACCAGTAACCAGAGGAGTTTTAAATTGGTATAGGGTTTTAAAGGTGGTTGTTTATGTTATGTTTATATGGTTGTTATTTATGTTGTTTCATTGTTAGGTATTATTTTTTATTTGTTAATTTAAAGTTATTTAAGTTTTGTAATAAAAGGCCTACGCTCCATTTAACCAATGTTATTGTTCTGTTATTAATAAAGGGGGAGGGTACTGAATGCGGGTCTCTGCCTTGTCACAGTCATGTTTTAATCGGTCTATTTGGGCTACTTCAATAAAGCCAGTACTGTTTTAGCGGTGCTTTTTGGTGCATATTTGCAGTGCACCAAGGTGGAAACTGGAGAGCTTTCCCATTTTATGTGACTACTGTACATAATATGCTGATTGTTTATCTAAAACAAAATAAAAAATGTTCTTGAGAAGCAAAGATAAGCGATTCACAAAATAACCAAACAGCAGAATTTTCTTGATGTTCAGCATACACGAGTTTATAAACAAATGAAGAATAGGCCATTAGTTGCTTTCAGTTAAACTGCTCAGTGCTAGAGGTTTAGTGTACTATTGAATTTCTGCTAAACGCTGCAATAAATATAAGAAGGATTTGGCTGTTTACTTTTGTTGCCTTACTTCCATAAACCACAAATAAGCTAATCTTGAAAGTGCAGTGTACATGCCCTGGGTCCAGTTTCCTATGAATCTGACAAAATAATGAGTAGTTTTTGTATTGAAACAGTGCTTTACTATTTATTTCTGTATTTATATTGTTGCTGATATCTCTCCCAGCACTTTACAGAGTTTATAGTTACTTCTCTTAGAGGAGCTCATAATATAATGTCCCTACCATAGTCTGAATCTAATTTGAAGAAAGCTTTTTCACTGACCTGTATGTTTTTGTGATGAGAGAGGAAACCGTTACAAAATTAAGGAGAACATACAAATTTTGTGCAGATAGTGTTATATAAAGCCCTTTTACCCTTTTATTTAAAGTAAAAATTTTATTTGCTTTTTTTCTTTAGGTGCAACACTCTTTTTTTTAAAAAAAATGCAGCACTGCCCCTTTCTGTTATGATCGCCACAGCAGTGCAAAACCAGGTGACTCAGGAAGAAGAAACTGGAAGAAAAGAGAAGAAGATGTCGGGGCCCAGGTTTACTTCTGCTTTAAGATTCTTTTTTAAATGTTGCTTTGTGCAAAAGACATACAATACAGATCCAGATCCAGTCTTACCTATGGAAAATATAGTAGCTCGCTGAGTTGACAAAACCAACCTATCATAAGCTCACCATAAAAAAAACACAAAAGAAGATTCCAATGTTTTATGAAATAGAAAAGTCACTATAATTAAAGTTTTACATAGCGTGGCCCTTTCAAAGAAGACATGGCATGCTTACCTTTCCTGTTGCTTGTGCCATTTATCCCTAAAACGAAAACAACAACATTTTCAGGAATCCATCACTTCCAAGAGCATTATTTTCTGGTCTCCAGCTGTGTGTTTGGGTTTCTCCTGCCTGCCTTTGTGACCATAGGAGATGGCACTGACACAGGGATCAGCGGACCGAAAGACTTGGAACAGCATTGAAAATGGAATCTGACACTACCCGTTGGGTTGAATATTGCCGAATCTTCATAAGATCTGGCATAAACAAGGGAGAAACTTAATATTCCAGGTTTGTTTAGAGGGCCACATTAGGATTCATCTTTATTTTAGTGGCACAGTCATCTCAATCAAGTATATTATTGGAAGATAAAAGTAATCAATTAACCAGGTTTTATCAAGAAATGTTTCACCTTCATTCCAGAAATTATGAATCCGTTTCAGAACTGCAATTGTTCCTTAGAAGTAGAAGCAAGATAACCTTTTTTAATGTCTTTCCAGTATCACTGAAAATGTACCGTATGCTTTAAAAATTGTATACTTTGCCCATTATGAAAAGAACTTTTAAACAAAGTTGTTGGAAGCTTTGGATTGGGATGTAGTTTAAACTATAGTTAAGTCCCAGGATAGGCCAGGACTCCCTTGCATAGATAAACTTTTATTTATTAAAGCATATCTAAATTCAAGAACAAAAACTGAATATATTGCAGCTCATCAGTCCTATGATGTGGTGGCTGCATTAGTTTTACTTAGGTTTTTTTTCTTTTCACCTGTCAGTGCAGCCAGTATCACACTTTCTGTCTTATGATGGCCGCATTTGCTCTACTATACCTGTGCAAGAGTAGCCATCCATACAGCAGCACCTGTGGAGTGGGGAATGATAGATGGACTGTTACATTTAGAAGGACTTTACATACATAGATGAAAAAGTTCAAATCCCGTTAACACATTTTAAGTAGTTATAGCAACTTCTTTTTCACTTTTTGGATAGTGTTTAAATGAGTAAAAACTGACCAGTGCATCATTTATGTCATTTATAACATTGGCTTTAGTTATGTTTTAGCTATATATTGTGTAAACCATAGACTGCACTGCATCTAAAGACTAGTAGGCTGCATGATATAATACATTTGTTTGTGTTTTGGGATTTAGATATGCTTTAAATTATTATTAATAATATTACACATTATTTATATAGCACCGACATTTTACGCAGCACTTTACAAAAAACATAGTTATGTCACTAGCTGTCCCTCAAAGGCGCTATTATATTCAAATGTCTTTATTAAAGTCTAAGGTTAATTTTAGGGGAGAGCCAATTAACCTAACTGCATGTTTTTGGAATGTGGGAGGAAATCCTCGCATACACGTGTACAATCTGCAAACATCATGCTAAATCTTAAGTGAACTTGTTGGTAAGTTTATGCCATAATTAGTGGAGACGCCCTTGACTTCTGAAGACAGATATTGTGGATATAAAAGAGAGAAGTGTGGCTGTTGGGGGGGAAATATAATATGGATACAGAAGGAAGCTTTAAATCTTAGTTTTAAAACACTGTATACCTAAATATAAAAGATTTTGACTTTAGATTCCTTAAGCCTTTCTAAAATGATTCAGGTAGCTTTAATTGTGATATTTAGAACTAAACCTTAACACTTGAATCTAATCTAAGACTTAGGGCGGAACTATCACAAACAAAAAAAAAGTGACACCTCCTTTACGGGTGGAAAGGCATGAATCCCTCCATGATCCCTTCCCTTCGTGTTCTTCTTCACCCAATCTTGTACCGCACAGAAAATGCACTTCTGGAAAATGTAAAACAAAGTGCCGCTCTCCCTGTGTATGTGTGAGTAGAGGAAATGTGCTTTATGGGCATGGCTGTGTTTGAGATACGTGACGTAGGTATACCTGGAGTCTGTGGGCTTTCCTTTTCCTAAAATTGAATACATTTTTTGTGTTCTAATCTTTTACATAAAGAAAACAATGTGATGAAAGGTCCGCTTTAACTCTAACCTTTGTAGGAGTCATCTAAGATATTTCCAGGATTGACACAGAACTTGTAAAACCTCCCTGTTTTCATTACATTATCCATTCCATTGGTGTTAGGTAGTCTGTATAGATGTTATTCCTTCGATTTACATGGCTGAAGAAGTGAATTGTTGATTAAGAGCTAATCAGCTAATCTTTCTTCATAGCTGAACTCCTCCATGCCTCCTATTAGTTTAGTTACAAAATTCATGAAAACACCCAGATCCCTCTCCCATTGTGTCACTTGGCAGCCCAACCACACAGTACATCCAGGTCTGCTTGTTAATTATAGACATCCTATGAGGAATTCCATTACATCTGCAAACCAAAATATTAAATAAATCCTAAACTCTATATCATTTATGAAAATAATAAAAAATAAAGGGTTCTCATTCCTGAAAATCCATGACAAAAAAATAACACCTATTTACCCTTTTCATTTCTATTAATAAATACTAAAAACAGGTAACATAATAATGTGTTAAGGAATGTTTGTATTGCTCAGCATGAACATCTCATTCTAAGAAATACTATACCAAAACAAAAGTGCCTTAATTTCTTGTTTTTTTGTCTTTGGTTTAGTCTATTATATTATTCACTGTTATTAATTGTATTTTCTTTGTCCTATGTTAAAAAAACTGTAAATAATAAAGGACTGCACCACAGCTTTCTGTAAGTTTCAAATATAGAAGAAGATCATTTTAATGTGAAAGTCAATATGTGCCTGATGGCAACGGCATTATTGTTCTGATACATCAGGACCTTTGTGTGCAATGCTTTGCTATGTGATTGGTTTGCATACTTTCTATGTAGCTAGTTATTGCCCTTCTGCCATACATGGCTGCTCTTCAAGAAGGTCATGAAAACAGATCAGGATGCTCTAGTTTGGCTTGCTGCTATGTGCTCAGTCAGAATTGTACTACATGTTATCCCAGGAACATTAAACTGCTATAACATCCTCACTAAAGAGAATTTGTGTAATCATTATGGCAACGTATTAACATTTATTGAAATGTCCTTGAATGTTGTAAAACTATTAGCTTAAGCATGTCCTAGTTAAAAAAGATGTTATGCTAATCAGATTTTCACATGCTTGCCTGAATCCCCTTAAAAAATTTAGGACAACCAAAAAATAAAGAAAAATGTTAAGGGTAAAATATGTTTAGAGGATTACTTGGTTTGGTGATAAAGGATGAACCTTATTTTTCAAAGTGAGATTATGGCATGTTTGTTTTATTATGCACACCAGTTGTCTGATTCGAAACCGAATAGAGATACATGGATATGGTAACTTTGTGCAACTCAAAAGTTCTTTCTCATACCTATTTCCAATTGTTCTTTATTTTAAAGCTTGTCATTATATGGAATTATAATAACTTGTTGCATGGTATAGGTATTACAATACAATGTGGTTTGCTTTACTTGTTTGGTTTGTGTTGTTTAATGAGCTCCTTTGTGTTTTTTTCTGATTACAAAATAAGTAAATAAACCGAAATTTTTAGAAGAAAAAAATTCTAAATTAATTGTATCTAAGTAAATTATCATCAATGATAGGTATTTGCCATTTACGCTATATCAATTCAAGCAATATACAATGCCCCTGATTCATCAAGCAGAATCGGATTATCGGCATTCGTATTCGCGATCCGAAATCGTACGCGATCGCGCTATTCAGCAACTGAAAAAGATCGCGGCCGGAGCCGCGCATCTCCGGCAGCTTTACACTGGCGAGCTTGTATTAAAAGTCACTGTTCCCCTAAAAAATCATTCGGAATCCGGCCGACAGATTCAGGACGCGAGTGTACGCGCGCACTCGAGCCCCGGACCGCGGTAATCCGCGATCGCTGGTCGCGCGTATTATCGCGCTTCCCGCGATCGCGGATTTCAATGATGAATCAGGGCCACAGTCTTCACCTTTAGTAAGCCCCCGCTCAGCCTCAGCAGTCCGGTTGTGTCTCCCAATACGATTGCCTCCGGGACTTAGTGCACAAGGGAGAGTGTCTGGGGATGGACTGGCAATAGACCAGGGGCTCACAGATAGCAGAGTACAAAGCCAAAGTCATACATAGGTGATCAGTCCACCAAACGAGGTACAGAGGGGGTAGGCACGAGCAGAGTCGGGGTCACAGGCAGAGGTCAGTCCAGGTTGAGTACAAATGATGAGTCAGGGAACAGGCAATGGTCAGCAACAGAAAATCACACAATAATCTCTCCAGCACAGATTACTGGAAACTGGGAGTAGCTATAAAGTCCTAGCAGGAAATGGCAGCAGGCATTTGATCAGGAACCACTCTGCTAATCAGCTGCAGCACAGCTCCAAATCCCCCTTAGCTGTGCAGTCTCAGTGCAGGGGATGCCGGGAGGAAAAACACAGCTGAAAGGAAACAAGGATGCTGCGACCACAGAACACTAAATCCTAGAACTCCTCTGCTGCTGCGAGCACCAACGCCGGAGGGAATAGACCGAGCACTCTCTACTGCGGTAGGACACCGCCTGGGGTTGTCGGCCCGAAGAGCATCTCCTAACATGCTCCCTATCAAATTTTAATTCACAAACCATTCCCAAACTAAAGCCTAACCCAAATCCTCATTTTGAACCTCAGCTTTAATTTCTGAGTAACATTAAAATAGCCATAAGCCTATAACTCATATTACATTTGTGGAAAAATGAACTATGGTAAACACATTAAATATAATACATTAAGCAAATATTATACATTACAAAAAATATACCAAAAGCTGCTATAGAAAAGAACTAATAATGCCACTGCCAATACAATTTAAATACATTACATACAGGTTTCCCTGATCTTAGGGAAACAAAAGTTTTGTGTTTTTTTTTTTACGAAAAAAGTGCAGCATTTATTACCCATATAGCTATTTAGAAAATTATTCTTATAAACAATGCATGCTTGTCTCTCCAGATTTATTGTGTTTACTTTAAAACTATTCTTTAGGTGTGGGGATCATGTGACACATACCCAGGAAATAAGTTACTATTATTTACCTTCTACAGTATATTTTATTGCAGAATTACCTACAATACATACATTGTACACATTAGTCATAGGATAAAACACTTTGATGTGGTTATAAAAAAGGGCTTTGCTCAAAAGGTTTTCATAAGGAGGAACAGACTTTGTAAATTCCCTTTATTTTTATCAATGTACTTTGAAAATACACAAATAAAAAAATAGAAAAAAATTAGGGAAACAATTCCTTTTGTTTATTTAAAACAAAAGAGTGTTAGTGTAAATAAATAGCATACCTTATATTCTATACCTTATATACTTGAGCATAAACATTTTTTCCTTCAAACTGCCCTAAGAAAAAGATTGGGTTTATACTCAGGTCACACCAGTAGATGTGTTTCCTTAAGTATGCAGAAAACTCCTTCCGTTGGAGTCTTTATTGAAGTTTGGGTAAACACTGGAAGTTTGAAGAAGAGGAGGGCCACACCACAAGAAATATAATACAGTTATATTTATTTTGTCACAAAAAGGCAAAGATATTAATGGGGGGGGGGGGGGGGTTGGGCTAAGAGGAATAAAGAAGAAAATTGTAAAAACAATATATGCAATTTGTAATAATATTAACAATTATACTACTTTAACATAGAAGATATAGGAATGAAAGCCAGTTTAGTATACTTTAATTTTGTAGTTTTTACACAAAGGTATTGTTATATGACCACAAGGGAGCTAATTATATGAAGAGATATGATTGATTTCCCTATGCCTAGGCATACATTTCATCCATCACAGTGGTAAAAGACTCCATAGACTGTTATGTAGCTGGGGGGTGTAATTTATCCAAATATTGACCAAACATGTAGACATAATGTTAAGTCTCCTTGCATTCAATATATATTTCTGCCCATTTAAAGCATATAATGATTTAGGTATATTTATCTTTCATTGTCTTATATGTTTTGTCATTACTTTTCATTGACATGGCATTATATCATAGCACTGCAGGGTATACCTACTGCCTTCAGTGTAATAGACATCAGTGATGAAATATTATGTTAATAGGCTTTGGTATGTAATTACTTGCAAAGTGTTTTATGGTTTGAAGGATAATGGAGTGAAGAGTATTAACTGTAACTATGTTATCCTATGTACCAAATGTAAAGACTGAAATACAGTAGTAAGGAATTTTGTTGGTGTCCTTTTATGACAGTTTTCTGTATTAGATCCTAGGCTTCTCTTAAAAAAAAAAAAAAAAATATATATATATATATATATATATATATATATACACCAATTTATATTACTTGTTAAATAAGAATTAGTCAGACTTCCAGTTAATCAGAAGAAAAATTGCACAAGCGGGGTGTTTTGTGGCTAAGATATATTCAAAATAATTGTGTAATTGTGTATAATTCAAAATAAATTGTGTAAACACACATACAAAGTAAATTATACATACAGAAAGATTCAGATTGATAACCCCCCTTTCGTAACATACGAATATGGATGGGGGGGGGGGGGGGGAGTGTTGACAACTAAACAGGCACTTCTAATACCGTAAAGATGATCATATTCAATTGTAAAAAGGGATCAGTTACTTGGAATTTGTGAAACGGAATCTTTAAGTCTCTTTTCCCAACGTGTTTCACCTTACCAGCTTCCTCAGGGGAGTATGATACAGGTAAACTAATGGATTTACGTCTAACGCATTAAATAAAGCATTGACTAGATCCTGGATAGTCCCAGATATTTATAAATGCATGGACAATAGTTCATAATACCCATTATCTCTATACATAACATTCATACTATTATGTTAAAGGATATAGCATAAGGTGCACATACTTGTAAATTTATTGAAGGGAGGAATATACTGCGGTATACTGCCGGGTACAGAGTACTTACAAGGAATAATTTTCTTAAAGGTAAATAATAATTATAATTACATATTTATATAGCTTTTTTCCCAATCAGGAATAATATAAATGGCAAGGAATAAGATCTTACCAGATCAAATGTCTTAAAAATGCTTTCAGACTTTGGCTAGGGTTGTTTTTCAGAGTATGGATGGAAGAGTCTTGTGAGCAAAACCTTGTGATTGTGCCGACCCAAATAAAGATTTATCATGATCCATGGTAGAAATGTATTTATAATAAATGTCTGCTATTAAATTAGTTCATATTGTTGGCTGAATAATAGGAATTTCTCTACACGAGCAGGAAAATCTAACCAAACCTTCCCTTGTACCCGGACTTTCAGATAGCAATCTAAAAATTCACTCTTAAAATGTAAATCTTTGACCTTTGATTTGTGTTTGTGGGGCAATATTCTTTATGGTATGCAATTAATAAAATAATTCTGGGCTTTATGCTGTTGTCGTCTTTTTGTAATGGTTTTCTGTAGATGGACATACTGCCCTCTGCAGGGTTGGGTCCTAGGTTCGAATCCCGGCCAGAGCACTATCTGCAAGGTGTTTGCTTGATATACAACCAAGGTACAGCATAAGTTGTTAGATACAATATGGATATGTGAGTGTGTGAATGAGTGTGAGTTATGTGAATAATAAAACAAAAAAAAAATAAAAAATTTCCCTGTGACCAATTTATTTTTATCTAATGATTCTTATTCTTATGTTAAAGCTTTACTCCAGAACCCTAGTCTCTGTAAGACTGGGTCTCAAATCCACTATCGGCAAGGGATTTGCATGCAGTAGAACCAAAGAACAACATATTTGTTGGAAAATGGATACATAGGAATACACTTAGGATACACCGGCCAGAGCCGTGGACCATGTCTCCCATATGGAATTGCAGGCTCAGAGCAGTGGGCCGGTTGTCTCTCTGAACACAACCCACCTGAGACCTGCGATGGGCGAGTGGACGGGTTCTGGTATCATGACGTCACTCTGTGGGAAGTTTCTTCCCCTTTGAGTAACACATAGGCAGGGGTGTAGAGGGACGGGCACATACCGTGCCCTCTCCTTGTTTTTTATGACTTTTTTTACACCCCTCTTTATGTATTTGGTAAAGTTTTTCTTCCTGGAAAAGCTATCAAAGTTAACTCTACTTTCAGCAAAGTCTTAGTGACCTGTTCTTTGGCTGTGTTATCAAACAGGGCTGTGCACAGTACTGTACAAGTTTTTAATACAAGAAGGTTATAGCAAAGTGTTAGACAGCTGCCTGATCTCAATACCTTTTTCTAATGATCATGAATGACACCTATTTTAAATGTTTAAAAGCACACACAAAAAAAGCTTGTCGGAATCACCTGTACGAATCACAGGCATTGGTAAGATCAGAACTGATAAGATCGGAGGCTCATCATCATTTTACCTCTGGTAGGTGCACATATCATGACAAATGAACAGACAAACACAAGAAGGTGAAGACTTCTGTCTCGCATTTATGGATAATGATTGCAGAAAAATGATTTGCCTCAGGACATGCCCCAAGTAACACGAATCATTAGACGAGATGGCTGAGAGAGTAGAGCTTGTTAAAACAATGACAAACAAGAGAAAGCGACATTATAAATTTCCTGTTTCAAAAACACAGCTTTCAGGGAAAGATAGGGAGGACGTCTAACACTGCTACATGAGAATGACAAAATATAGCTTATATTTTCTAATAGGCATTCAGCCCTTGGTGAAGCGGGCTGCAACAACCGCCATTGTCAATTGTACGCTTTGAATCCATTCTTTGGCACTCTTTGAGTTTATTTTTAGATGTAAAAGTAAATTGTGAATGGCTACATAATAACAGAATCCATTCGATAATGATAACAATTTTAGTATAGTTATGACCTTCGTAGCTTTCTGCTGAGAGCTTCTTTTATACTCCAGAAAGAGTTCAAATGTGTAGTCAATTTCCAACGTACGTTCCAGGAGAGCTAAAACGCTTTTCCTATTTTTCAATGATTTGTTTACAGAATGCATGATTATTTGTCTACAACATTTTTAGGAATTGCTTGTGAAAATAATTTACATCTACATTATAAAATGGTTTTTAACTTGTTGATTTTTTTGGCATACAAATGTATTAGGAACCATAACAATGCTTTTCCTACTTTAAAGCAGAATTACACAAAAAAAAGATAAAATAATTATTTCAAAGAAAAATTACAAAATTAGCTTCTTCAGCAAAATTGGTTTTTAGCACAGAGATTTTCCCTGCAGTACTTTTTCCTTCCACTAGATATCCTCAGTCTGATAGCCAGCATAATTTCCCATTTCCTCTGAGCCCAGGTCATTCTGGCCCCAGCCAGAAATTGAGGAGAAAAGCATAAGCATTTTTTCTCTTTCTAATTTCTCTCCCTATCAGCATGCTTTTGGTTAGTGCATGAACTAATGTTGCTCCTTGTCCTACTACTACTTCTTCATCCTACACTCTATATACACTGTATGTGCATGTGGCTGACACCAGGTCAAACTACTTACACTCCTTGTTGTGTAAATAATACATTTAAATATGTATTATTGTATTTGTTACAGAAAGAGGAGGTAAAGGGAAGTCTTCCAATGGGGCCATCTATTTTAGTGACAACCTTCTAGGAGATTTCCTCTTACAATTCTGTCTGTGGAACAAAAAGTGAAGAGGATTCTTCCTGTTGGCATTAAGATATTTTTTTATAAATATAAATAATATAAATAATACACAGTAATTTACACTGGCAGTGAGATTGCAGTGCATTTCCCACTTCCTCACACCAGGAAATGTTTCCGCTTGGGATGCTACATGTATTTTGTATACATTGTATTTTGCTAACAAAGTATATTGCCTATAAGTAAGTTGTAAATCTTTCAAAAAAGAGAATGTTCCTATTTCCTAGTCTTTTATTCCAGCAGAATCTATAGACACAAAGTTTACAAGCGGGACTCCAGAGATGTCCTCAATATACAAAGAAATAAATCAATAGTAAAGTGCATGATGCTGCGGAATGTCCTTTTGTAAGGAAGTGGCCAATCACAGTACTAGAACACATAGAAAATGGTGTTTTCTCAGTATGAACAAAAGTGCTGGAGTTGAAAGATGATTGTTACAAGAAAATCAATATTGCAATGTTGAATTAGGTATACAAAGGCCTTCCAGTTATGACTTGATGGTTGTAAATTTCCCTGTTTGCTATATGCATTAGGTTAAAACAAGAAAGGCAAAGTGGAAATTTTCCACCACACATCTCAAGTAAGTAAAAAAACTTTGGGGATGGTTCTTAGGGACTAACAGACATTTGGGTTTTTATTGCTGTTTGTTTCCCTGTGAGTTAGATTTGCTCCCATTAAGTGTCCTGGCCACCAGGACACTTAATGGGAGATGGGAGACACTTAAAGTGAAAACAGAAAATATATAAATAAACACCACATTAAAAAAATATAAAATTTGTGTTTTCTTTTTCTATATATATATATATATATATATATATATATATATATATATATATAAATGTTTTTGCATTGCAACATATACTTATACTTCTTTCATGCATTTTCCGTAAACCCAGATACTGGCGGTATTCATTCAATGACTCGCTAAACGTACCGAAACCCCGGGGAAGCTTAAATCGGGCAAAACATGTCGGGTCTTTGGCTCATATGTATGCGACAAGTATTTGTACCATTCTGCTATTGTTTGCTAGATGACGATTGTCTAGTGCCCCTTTGGCCTCATCACTTATATGGATTGTGATTATTGTTACTACGACTGTAACGCAGTCTGTATTCACTGATAATGTAATATGAAGGACTAAGATTAATATACTAATTCTGTTTGCCAAAAAAAACTTCTTTTTTTTGTGGACATTTTCTGTATATATTACCAAGGGTTGGCATATAGGGCTTATAAAGGCAACGTATATCATTCCACCGGGCACCAACTTTGTTACCTGATCTTCTTGAGATCATCTTGAAGAAAGGTAATTAACTCCCAGGGGTTGCTGGGATACCCAGCACATCTTTAATAGCGTTTTACAAATTGTGGGGGGAAGCCAATTAACCTGCCAGTAAAGTTTTGCAATGGGAAGAAACCCAGCCCAGATGAAATCAGCAGAGGGGGAACATACAAACTCCTCACCAGGAGGAGACTCTGGTTCTGCAAGCAAAGCATACTAGCTGTCTAGCCATGATATAGAGATTGTTGCTTTTTAGATTAATTGATTCTAAATAAACATTTTTTTAGTCTCTCCCAATATGAATTAAAATTATTTAAACAACACAATTTCCAGCAAAAACCCACTTTCTCCATTCTCAACTATCCAGTTGCTGGCATGCACCATTGTGTCTTTATTTTAGTTGTTTCTCCCTTAGTAATAAATGTGGAATAAAAAAGCTTAGTATAATTTTCCAAGTCCATCAGGTGATAAAAAGTTTCATCTTCCCTGTTGATGCTACACCATTGCTGTTTCGGTAACTGTGAGGTTGATTCAGGTCAAGAATACAATTTGTTTCTACCATGTATTTTCTAGTTCTAGAAACTGAAGGCAGGGATATGCTTAATGTTATGCAGAGTCAGAGACAGAGATTGGTATCCTTAACAAAGTGGATAATTGCATTTCAAGAAACAACTTATCTATTGCACCATCAGATAGCAAGATGGCGTTTTATAATCAAAGTGAGATTCATGATATCATAACATGCAAATCTATATGAAAATCAATACAGCAACAGACTCTAATTTCTTAAAGATTTGTAAAAAGCATGGCTAGTATGGTAATAATGGATTATGGACCTTGTCGTGTCTTACAAGGCAGACAAATCGATCTGCAAGTGTTTAGTGAGAATTCAGTGTCTGCACAGAGTATGTTGACAAAACTACATTCTGAAGTAACTTCCAAAATGTTAAAGCAAACCTAACGCTGGGTGCGTTTTTTCATAATATGTGTTACATATGGTGTGTATCAAATGCAGGAATTTATTACCTCCTAGAAAGATCATAATACTTCTCAAAAGATTTTATACTTTTCCGTAAAAGGCTGCCAACATCATCATTTAGACATTATCCATTATCTGTTTAAATACATCCCATAAATGCCCTAGTCATGTAAATTTGGGTGTCTTTGCAGTAGCCATCCATGATCCAGCGGGAGGGACTGCATGCTACTGCAGCCAAATAACAGGATAGACCTGCGATCTTTATAGATATAGTATAGATTGTTCTAGAGAGAGCGAAGAATTTGGGGATGGGAGGCAAATAGGGTCATAGTATAGCAACAAAAGGTGGAGCTTTTAAAATACATATACTGTTAGTGTGCATTAGAATATGTCATGAATGTAAAGCTACTCATATGACCACATTAAACATTCCAAAATAATACATCCAAATGCCTGGGCATATTAGAAAATTAAAACCTAACCTAAGCCAATTCCTTTTTCCCCATATACTTATCCTGCATGCCTTTGACCCTAATAACCCTAAAAACCTCTGTGTAAAAATTCCCCTATATTTTACAGGACAATATTGCTGCTAGTGCCGGGCATATTGACTGGTTATGTTATATATTGAGCAGAAGAAAAGATGTTTGTCAAAATGAAGTATTTTGTTGCTGTTTGTTATTAATTTAATGATTGTATTTTATCATTTTATTTTATCACATTATTATTTTATTATTTGTATATTATTATTAAACAGTATTTATATAGCACAACATATTAGGCATCACTGCACATTAAAAAGAATAGTCATATTGCTTGTCACTGCCATCTTCCCGGTTTGTTTACACATCATTTAGATGCTTGTCTGTTCCTCCTATATATTGCACAAATTCTGCATCTGCCACAATTTTACCCAGCTCAGCCTCTTTAAAAAATGAAACTAGTTTGTTGAATACTTTCAGGTACTTAAATAAGAAAAGAAAAGGTTATTTTACTTGAAGTGATAATGTTAAGGCAAATCTATAGGAACTTGGAGAAATGTTTGACTGTAGTTTTGCTTTATTTGTTTTAAGGTTTTAATTTCTCCTTCTTCCGGTCAGATTTTATTATTGTGCCCATTATTAAACTGTCGCCACATTGACACAGAGGAAATAGAAATGTACAGAAAGTTGACAAAACTCGATCTATAAAAATGCCATTATATCCTCTGTACACCAAGATGGCACAGATTGAGTGAATGATAAAAAAGTAATTCACGGACCAATATTGCTGAATTATTATGTGCTGAAAACTTCACAGAAAAAGATGCTCTGTAGCTCAAAGCACCAAATGCCCAAAATATATGAGAATTGCTTTTCTGTTGTGTTACTACTTGTGTGCTTTTTATAATTTAATACATCCATCTACCTGTGTGGGATAACTATTGTGTGTACGAGCTGTAATTCAGCTGTAAAAACCTACTGTGATTGTTCAGTGAGTGAGAATCCACCTCATTCATAAACAGGTTCATGAATTTGCTCTAAATGTACGTGTTTTGCAGCAAACTCTACTGAAGTCTATGGGCGAGGGTAATGAATCTCTTTATTTAATTCTGGGAATTTAATTCTGGGACAACATACATACAATAGGGCCTCTTTGAGCCCACCCTTTTATAGAAACGAGCTGAGTTATCTAGTTCTTCAAATTGTTACCCCTTGAGAGTCATTTGACCAGGGCAAAGAAAATGCATTTCATTTAAGGTTGTTCCTTAGTGCACAGTTTTTGCTGAAAGTAGCGTCAAAACTTTGTAATGTGGAAACTTTGAATCCCTGGGATTCTTTGTGAATCCTTTTGTGAACCCTCCATGAATCCAAGTAATGCAAACTCAAAAATCATTCCTTGTTTATTCTTTTACTAAAAAATCTGAGATCTTGCCGCTTAACAGATGTTGCTTAATCTTACTATCTGTAAGTTTTTTATTTGCAGCATAGACACTATCACATCCTTTTAATACACAGAACAGTGGAAGCTGTATTTCACCTATTCTTTAAGTCAGGAAGATCTTTACAAAGTTTGGTAAAAGGAAGGTAAGAAGAAGACACAGAGTTCAGGGACTTCAGAGGATGAGAAAAGAAGAGCTAGGAAAGCTGAGATAAGAAGAGGAGTTATGGCATCAGCAGAACAGATAATTGTTTGAAGCCAGTAACATGCTTGAGATTGCATTTCCAAGGTGAAAGGGACAATGCACACGAACAGAATTCCATTGAAAATATATTAAATGAACGACATTCATTGTGTACAGGATTATCATTTAGTATAAAGTCAAACTATTTTTAAACTATATTAGAAGCACCCATCACTTTAGGTTATTATATAACATTTTAGTATGTGTCGTTTATTGAGTTATAATAAACAGATGTGAAAACTGAAACTCTTTAGGTTCAGTTCATTAGGCTATAATTAGGCATGTTTTTTTTTGCCATAGTGAAAGTTAACTTAATCAGTTTGAGATAAAAATACCGGATGTATCTTAAAAATGATCCTTGTTAAGGTTTTCTTTTGTTAATGTAAATTAAACAAATTCAATTCTGCATTGTTGGTTATAAACATAACAAAGTCTTCCCCCCTACCATGTTCTTCCATCACAACCAGTAGCAGGGTGCATTACTTAAATTATCAAGTATTGCTTATAATAACGTAGAACTTAAATGATCCTTCAGGAAGTCAATCTACCACACCAGTATTCAAAAATCTTGATAAAATTTAAGGTTTGTTTGGCAAATCATCCAATCCAAAGATAACTTTTTACATGATCCCTAAACATTTACACTTTAATCTGTATGTATAGGCAAAAGATTTAACCTATGTCAGTTTTTTTGTGCTTCCTGTTGTGACAAAGCAACTAAAAAGGATAAAAATCTTCAAAGTCATGGGGTTTTAGCAATACAACATGTAATAGTTGGACCACAACCACATTACTTTATATGTGACACTTTTATTTATATACACATTTGACTCAGAAAATCTTATAATAATAAACAGTTTGTGTATACTGCTGCTAAATGCAGCTTAGGCAAAACACTGTAACAAGTTTAAGCACAAATCAATCAAATACCATAGCTAGAATAGCCTAAAGGTGTAGATAGTATTTATTTATTAAACAAATATAAATGAAAATTGTGTCCCCCTGGCTGGCCTGTACATGAGTACTATTCATTAGGCAAACTTTAGTTCCTCTGCAAAAAAACATAAAAATTGTAAAAAAAAAGTTCTAAAATACTCCTTAAATACATTTCAGACTCCTTCCAAATCAATATACCGGAATAAAATTCCACTGCACTGATCTGTAGCATAGGGAAAGATAACAATGTAGGCACTGGTTTCCCAGGTCCATGTAAACTTCAGTTCCCTAAACTCCTTCTGATGAAATCATATGACCAGAAGCTGGAATTTGGGATGGCTCTTGACCACATTATTAATAACAGTCAGAGCTCAAAACATTTTTTTTCACCTTTTTCTCATTTTTATTTCTTTAAACAGGATAGGCCAGATAGGAGGTCTTATTAAATATAAGTATGCTTTAAGTGCACCTGTAAAAAAACTTGAAAATGAAAATTAAGCATATGATAAAAAGAATACCAGGGGCCACGTAAATATATACGGAAAAATCTTAGCTTAGCTTAACATATATAAAAGTCACCTCTCTGAAGACATGGAATAAAGTTAATACTATGAAAAAGAAGAACATTAGAACAACATGTATGAAATTATATTTTTGTTCTTTAGCTCAAGCCCACGTTCACAAATAATCAATATTTTAAAAAAAAGCTAGAGGGTATGAGTCAATATATTCAAGACAGAGATCCTCAGTAATTTGTGACAGTCAATAACAGAACTGTCCAAAATAATGTACTATGAAGGAGCCTGAGATTACCGGTCCAGTCTAAGCACAATGAGTGACAGGGTGAAGAAGTATCTATGACAAGCAAAAATTGTCTAGTCAAGGGGCTACAACAGCTAGATGAGAGTCATAGATAAGAAGAGGTCAGGTGCAGGCCAGACCAGGTTTAGCAAAAGCCAAGAAAGATGGTACCAATAAAACCTGCGGAAGCATAGTTAAGGACAAACCAGGTCATCAATTTAGAGCAGTGTAGTGGAAGAGTTGCAGGAAAATTACATGGCTGGGGTCAATACAGTAACAGATGAGCAGACAGAGGAGAACCACAGATAAAACTGGTAGAAAGCAGGGTGAACTCAACACATGAAAATGAGAAAATGTGTGATCAGATCCTGTTTTGTAACTAGTAAAATGCTTCCACTGGCATTGTAGTTTGGTGGGATCCATCGGATGCTAAACTAAAACTTTTTACACCTGTGATGCACATTTCATTTTCATCCACACACAGAAGATAATATTTAATATATAATAAATATTTAGGAATCAGGGTAATAAAAATAAAGTTGCAAAATAGAGAAATACAGATTTATAAAGAAAGAATGCTACTTCTAGTCCCCATTGTTTCTTTTCTAAAATTAAATTTGTGAATAATTTGTGAATTTAACTTTGCTCAGTTCAGTCTATTGTTATAAAAAGTCATTGCAGATGTGTAACTCTTGTGGTGTTCTTGAAGCATTTAAATGTGTTAAGTCTAGATTACAAAAGAGATCATTATTTGCTTAATGCTTGATGATGACTGAGACATGGCCACCCTATAGCTGCACACCTCTGGCCTCAGTCAGTAAAGGTTACATTGTGAGATGAACACTTGCCTGACCTATGGAGTTTGCACGAGGACCCATTAGGTTGCATTTGTATACTTTGGTGATGTTTTTGTATTTTTGCTGTTATATATCTGATCTGTTTTTTTTAGCTCATTCCTGAAATCTGTTACTTCTGGTAACCCAGAATTGCCTTGGTTTTTGATTTCTACCTTCAGCCTGCCTTGACCTTCTACTTGTTCTTCAGTTATCATATGTATATAGTTTTTCAGTTCATCATTGCAATCTGTTATTCCTGGTAACCCATAATTGTCTTGGTTTATGAATTCTACCTTCAGCCTGCTTTAACCTTCTGTTTGTTCTTCAATTATGATGGTCTGCTGCCAGCCCTTACCTCTAGCCTGTCTTGAACTCATCTTTGTGTTAGAATTTGGTGCCTTTTCCTGGTGCTAATTTCTGCATGACCTGTTGACCTAGACAATTGCTTGTTGCGTTCTGCACCACCAAAGTCTCTGGAAAAGGCAGAAAGTGATCTGGTTGGATCCTTCTAAAACATTTGGCGTTAGGGATACATCTTAGTTGCCTTACATATCATAGAAGAACTCCAAAATCTGAAGTTTCACTACTTTTGAAAGCAAAAGTTTTCTGTCTCAAATTGACTTTAGTTACTGTATATTCTTATGAACCCAGTCTATTTCATTAAAGTGCAATTTGTCTTCTTTTAAATATCCCATTTTCTTCAATACGTCTATGGTTTTAATGGGCATTAGAATGTTATGGAAATTATTATAGATGCCCTGGCTTATTAAAAGTCATTACTAAGTCTAAGCCCAGTAAAATACTTCTCAGGTAAGATCGGTCATCACGTCCAGCAATAATGTGAATATACCTTGAAGATAGTAAAAAACTGAACAGGCTTATGGCTGCAATTCACCAGCTGTCTGACTCCGCTTCTGTGTCTGATTACCACCAAAGTAATGATCCAAAACCCATTTAGAAAATTACAAGTGTATGATTTTGCATAAACCCTATTATCTAGAAATACAAAGAACTGATATATCTCACTGTACTCTTGTGGATCTCCTGGGAATATCATGACAAGCAGCCACTGCAGAAGTTTAATTACTGAAACATTAATTAGTGGCTGCTCAAAAAAAAAAAGAAATGGGTCAAGAATGAAGGACGGAATAACTTATTTATCTGTCACAGAAAAAAGCATGTTGTATAATAATGTTACAAATGGGATTGCAGGTGAAACTAAGGTTAAATGCACAGCCTTTTCCAGGTGCTTGAAACCTTGCATGCAAATAAAATACACATTTTTGTAATGAAAATGGTGGGATAATATATTAACCTCCCTAGAGGTAACCTCGAGTGTGAGGAAAAAAGTTGCTAAAACCGGTAACCCCGAGTCAAACTCGGGGTATGTAATCCTATGGGTGGTAATAGTAAATACAGCCTTACCTGATCCGCCGGCGTCCCGCGTTGTCCATCGCCGTGATCTCCGTCTTCTTCTCTCTTCTTCCGACCGGCTTCTGCATCCGATGAGTCTCGGGGAGATCCCGGTGACGTTGGTGCGTGTGTACGTTGCCGGCGGGGCGGAAATTCAAAATTCATTTGTATTGCATTCAATACAAAATAACTGTATTGAATGCAATACATTGGATTTTTATGTGTAAAAGCAGTACATTGTTTTCAAGAACATTTATTTTACAGTATATATATTAGTATGAGTATAATATGTATTTAAAAAAAAAAAAAAAATTAAAACATTTTTTTTAAATAATTGGATTTTTTAATTCATTTCATTTATTATTTTTACATGACTTTGTGTTTCAAACTTTATTATACTCATACTATTATATCATACTGTAAAATAAATTTTCATGAAAAACAATGTACCGCTTTTAGACATAAAAAAACAGAAAGAAATGAACCACTACGGGGGTTTAACAAAGCATTCCTATGATATAAGGCCACCCAGCTAAATTACTGTCATATTTGGTTAAACAAAAACAAAACAATGCAAAACAAACTTAAGTTCATGCAATAGGCTTTTTTTAATGTTATCTTACATTATATTGGGCACCAATTGTATAGCAATAGTCTTGCTTACTGCAGAGCCATTCACCTTCAATGTAATGTAAGAGTTATAAAAGTGCAGAATGGACAATGCCATCTTATACCAAAGATGTAAGAATGTAAGAAATCCATTTATTGATTTCAATTATTACTGAAAACAGCAGTAAACATTTTATTTGGCTGCCAATACAAAATGATCACTGCATTTTAATTGACTGATGGTCTCTAGGGGCGGTACAACACTTTGTAATAGAAAAGATTATAAAAAATGGTTTTGAAAAAAAGGATAATTTTGTTTACCTCCAATACAGTCTTTTTATTCAATTATCATCCCATAAAGTACATAAATTGCACAATTACACTTTAATTATTCAATCACGTACCTTATGTGAAATAGATGTCTTTTACACACTAAACAAATTTTCCTTACTCACATCAACATAATTTTTGTTTAATTAATGTAATTATCTTATTGGAAATACAAACAAACATATTAGCCCTTACAATAAATTAATCGATTACTTGATATGTTTTTTCTCCTTTGTTTTGCTTCTTTTTTCAAAATTATTTAGGATTTTTATGGAGCCGCCTTTGTTTCTTGCTGCCTTTCATTGCTTGTTTTTACACCATGTGCAAAAAGTTGTATGGACAATCATAAGCAATCCATCATTGTAAGTAATAATCTTTACAATTATGGTTCTTTGTTTAACTGAGAGATATGTATACATATTACAATATGTTTTGTTTTTAAAAAGTTGAATATACGTCCATTTGTTGTAGATATCCTGATATGCCCCGAAGAAGTGGTCACACTTGCCGTGAAACGCGTCGACTGATCAAACACCACTCTTGTTGATGTCTATACAGGAGATTGGATGCTTTATGTATACAGTTTTCTATATAGCTGTTATCATCATTGTTGTTGTCATTTTGTACTTTAATAAAGGTTTTTATTGTTTTTTTACTGGAATCTAACTGGCCTGAAAAGTCCCATTATTGTGTGTTTTTGTTTGAAGTATAGCTTGTATCAGGGATGTGGCCTTGCAAATAGAACTATAGAGGAATTCTCACACTTTTTTACTTGTTCAATTCAAAGAGAACAAAATCAGATCAGGGATGTTCAAGGTGATTTTCCATTCGGCCTAAATCTGAACAGCAAATGATATGTAAACACATTTTCTGGATCTGGAGACAAGATCGATTTTCTTTAAATCAAAGTTTGTCATGGGGAGTATTGTGATCTGTTTGAGGGGTAATAAATACCTTCAAATATTACCGGTAAACATTGTGTACCTTGCATACACTCATCAAAAAATTATATACCTGATGCAAAAAGCAAAGCATTAATGTCTCCTAGATTGTAAGCTCTACAGGGCAGGGTTCTCTCCTTCTGTGTCACTATTTGTATATGTCTGTCATTTGCAACCCCTATTAAATCTACAGCGCTGCATAACATGTAGGCGCTATATAAGGCTTTTTTATTATTATTAATAGTAATAATATTAATAATAATGTGTCTACATTTGGCCATATAGGGCTTAGTTAGAATATATAATGAATTACATGAATATGAAAATGTATTTAAAGCTGGAAGCAGATATTAAGCACATTTAGGGGAGCGCTGCAATTAATAATGCATATTTTTAAGCAATAGATGTAAATACTTTACATTTGGTTACTTTGGGCTGTAGCAGCAATGGATTGAGAGCTGGTCAAACTAATGCAATATGAAGTGTTACAATTACATAATGTGAGGTCAAAAATTCATGATAATTCCACTGGTTACAATTTCAGTAAGAGAAATTGTTTGAACACCTTCTTTGCTCAACAGATTGTAATTAATGTTTAAGATTGATTTCTTCATTTTTTCGGAATGATTTTAATTGCAGTAAACCATTAAACATTCTTTGATTACAGATGCAAGTACCGTAGGAAAAACCTTGTCAGTTTCCTCACAATAAACTGTGTGCCAAGATTTAATCACAGTGGTAATGAAAAGTATGATTAGTGCTCCCCATTAGCTAATTTAAAGCACATTTCTATTATATTAATAGATAGCTACCTTGCAGTGAATTTGTTATTATGGTAAATGGAAGCAATAGAAGATGAAAATTCCTATTCAAGCTGTAATCCACTGGGCTTTCTCTAATATTTGTGGTTTCCTAATACATCTCAGTTTATTTTATGGTGCTCAAAGCAAGAAATAAAGAATTTGTACAGCTACCACTTTTTATATAGTTTTTCATTGAAAATATTAATATGAAATGATAAAATCCTTGTCAAGTTTTTTTTCTCTTTGTCTCTTTGAATTTAGCTTCTTTTATTTTTCTGACCCAGGGACACAAGCACTCTAGAGGTTGGTTGTCACAGTTTCAGGTATCCCCATACAAAGATTTCCCTTCACCTCCTGTTGCACTCACTTTATGTCGAGATGACAATAGTCACTAGAACAAATAAAGAATGAATCTCTCAAGCAAAGACAGTGGCCCTGAATTATTAAAGCTCTCTAAGACTGGAGAGGACACACTTTCATCAGTGAAGCTGGGTGATCCATCCATCCTGTAATGGATTTGGTTTAGGATTGAAAACGTTTGCTATCAAATAGCAAATGACTTTTAAGAAATCCATTCCAGGTTTGCTGGATTACTCATCTTTACTGATGGACGTTTATCCTGTCCAGTCATGGAGAGTAATAATAAATCAGGCCCATTGACTGCAATAAAACCTGAGAGGGGGAAAACCTGGCACTTTTGCACACAAACCCACCTTTCTGAAGTTCAGGACTGATCCCTATTTATTGTATATACTTGAGTAAAAAACAAGATTTTTTTTCCTGAAAATGCCATTATAGAAAGTATATCAATTTGTATTCAGGTCACACCAGTAGATGGCGATGTATTCTCATGTAAAGTATGTAACAAACTCTTACCATTGCAGACAAGAGACATGAGTTTGTTACACATTTTAAACTTGTTGGAGGAATGGCCATTAATATATTAATGTATATGCAAAGAAAGGGATAGGCAAGATGCTAAAGTGGAGTTTTTTTGTCGAATCACATTCTATTCTATGGTATTGTATAGTTAAATAAAAAGTCATTTTTAATAGTATTGTATACCTCAAAAGTCTTGTTTTTTTTTTTTTAAGTTGTAACTATGAAGATGTGGTACCATACAATGGGCCTATGTACATCCAATATGTAATCTGTAACTAATCTGGGTTCCTTGAGGACAGTCTTAATTTGCGGTTTTCATTCACTCCTAAATTAGGCATGTTGTAGTCTGTTATATTCTCCACATGCTCAACAAATATTATACCTTTGTCAATAGTGCTGCAAAAGCATTTGGAGAATGTTCTTGCAGGATGTATGTAATGAAAAAAACTATGCAGAACCTTTTTTTGACAACTTTTTGGATTCTTAATCTCTTAATGTGTTCTGTATTAGTTATTCATAATGTATTATAGCTCAAGCATCACCCAGGGTACTTACATTCTTAATTAAAAATTCAGCAATGGTAGCAGTTGTTTATGGATCACCATAGGAACCATACGTATGCTGGCCTGGAGCCAAGGATGGGGGGAAGCCAAATAGTGACCAGATCCAAGGGCTCCCTTCGGTTCTGTTTTCCATGGGAATGTTGCAAGGTTTGAACTCAATCCCGGAGTTCCTGAGAACCCACCAATGTTGTGGGGTCCTCAGAATGCTGCAAGATTGTCATTTGATGCTGATATCAGCTGAGCTGGTTACCTCACTGGCTGGAGTTGGCACCAGGTTGCTCTGTAATAGCCAGACCCAGGAACCCACTGGGACCGACCTAGCAACTCCAGTCTTTCAGCCTGGTTCAAAGCTTTTCAGATTGAGGGTCAAGGAGTTTTTCTGACATGCAGTGACTTTTCACCTGCCACAAGATTAGGCAGCTGTTTGCAAGGGATGGGAAATGCAGAAAGAAGTCTAAGCCTTCAATGGAGAAGAGAGAAGTGGTGGGATATTTAATCAGGGGAGGGTAAACTCCTGATTCCTAGTGCAGAATCTTCCACATGGCCCCCTGAGAGCAAAAGGGGTATGCCAGATGGGGATAACCAGGAGGCAGGATAGAGAAAGAAAAACAAACAGATGGGTATCACGCTTGGGGAGATATGGCCACTTGAGGGGCTACGGCTTGCGCAGAAGCAGTGTGAACCCTGAGAAGGGCCAAGGTGCAGAATCTAAGCAGTAACCAGGTCTTCTCCTGGGCCTCTGATGGTGAGGATGTTGCACTGCTTGTTTCTGCCAAATCAAAAAGTAAAAGAGTAGTCAAGGAAGGCCAGGATCAAGGCAGGCAGCAAGCAAGAAAGGTTAGGTCACAAGCCAGGGGTCAAATACCAGAGATCCAAGAAAAAGCCACCGGTGACACAGGCGCCACCGCAGATGCAAGAACACAGGTGACTCAGGAATATCCACAGACAGATGGGAACACAGGAACATCACAGGGAAGTTGGCTGGGAACCAACAGACTAGAGGAAATGCTGGATTAAGCAATAGGTGGACAGGAACCAGCTCAACAGAACTAGAAGCTCGGTACTGATGGAGACTTGTTGCACGAACATTGAGTGCTGTGTCAGAGCTAGCTAAATAGCCAGGGATGATTAAGAAACTATTTCCTGGCCAGCCGTTTGGACAAAGCTTTTAAATCTTGGGAACATAGGCATGCCCAGAGTCAGAACTGCCCGCATGCGGAGGAGAGATATGCCTGATCTTTAGTGAGGAAGAGGTAAGTGTTACACTTGGCAGGTAAAAACTGAATGTCACTATCTGTCTGTCACCAGAAAAATCATAGGCTCAGAGGTTTTCAAAAGTTCCCAGGTGTGGGATCACTGGCGTCACTTGCTGTAGCTGTGTTTCCTTCAGCTTCCGTCTGCTAGCTGGCCAGTGTTCCCTGTATCCTTCCTGTCACCATACTGAAAGTGGACTGTCTCTTCTTATCAAAAGGTTCTTCTGGACCATAAACCTGCAAGATCTGAAATGAGCCATCAACAAAGGGAAAAATCCTAATGAAAAGCCTGCAAGGGCAGCCCATTACAGTAAAAGGGGCAATATTGAGTGTCATTCCCTTGCACTCTGAATGTGTATATACCTGTACAGTCTACAATCTGAATATAGCTGTAGAAAAATAACCTGTATAATATAGGAGCATCCAAAATTGTGCCAAAGAACCCTAGCCATGCTCCTAAATGACAGACTCTGTGATTTTTACAGCCCTTCAAGATATGTTGCACTATTGCCCCTTTAACCACCCATATATTAGTCTAATATGCTTCAGCAAAGTTCTGTGCTCATGGAGAAGCACAATGAAAATAGCTTACCATGAGCAAAACACTGAAATCAGCCTTCATGCAGGTGCAGGAAAGCAGGTATAGTACTATTCAAATATGGAACTGTGAATATTTCACTTGAATGGTTGACACTGTCAAATTAAGTCTAAAGGTATTGCTTCCAGAAACAAAGATGTTCTTTTCAGTTATATGAATGGCAATAATTACCATCGAAATCATAAAATGAAAGGGAAGGATATACGCTGTTATATGTGTATTCAGATTACCATTTGTAAAGAAATTTACTAAATTCAAAGTATATTTAGAAGCTTACAGAGTCCAGGCATCTCTATAAAAAAATGTTGTCATGTCATCAGCTCTTCTATTGTTTAGAAAAGCGTTCAGTAGAGTGAATCCGTTGATTTCTTTTACTTCTCTGCACCCTTTGTATGGTACAAATAGATTTGGATGCCTGAAATACAGAATCACAAATCTGTAAAATACATATCATTAGTGGATTGATATTAACTAAACTCCAATGGGTAAGTGATAGAATAAAGGAATGCAACACTTTGTAGGATTTCAATGTGACAGCCATTCATAACATGTCTTCAGTTCCAAGAAAATGTCACTTTAATTGCACATTTCGTAATTGTGGTTTTTCCCTCATGTATCAGCTCAGAACAGCTTAACACTGCTGAATGATAATTGATTTTTTCTGTTTTGCTTACATGGTTACTAATGTGCTCAGTTTTCAGGACAGATCAATAAAGTTCTTTTTTTATCAGATGCTGAAAAAGTTATGTTACATGAAATGTCCACCCAAAACCCACCCACTGAATTACTATTAGTCTTTATACAAATAAATATGTATATCTTTGACAAGAATAGAAATATTTCTGCACTGAAAGAGTCATTCTGCCCAGTGGTAAAATCTCCAACCATTTTTTACCATACCTCCATCATCTTACAATTATTAACTAAACTGAATTATTGATTTTCCAATCAAACATAGCACTTAAATTAACATTTGTATCCTTGTTGGGTAATGTCCAAGCTACATCCAGTAAAACATGGTTACATTTTTAATATATTTTATGTTTGAGTAAATGTTTTTTGGAAATGTCCAATAAAACCAAATTCTGTATAAAACAGGTAAGAGCATATATGTTGTCATTTTTCTTTCAATAACAAATATGTTTTTGTATTTGTGAGTTTCTGGTTCTTGCAAAACCTCATTAATCTTATTTTCTTTTTTTTAACTAACTGTTGTTGTGCTACATGCTGCTCAATAGATATTTGTTAGCAGCTGACTTGAGATAGGGATTATATAAAAATACCAACAAAAGTCCCATATGGTATAACAGCAAAAGAAGACAATCATGAAGAATTTCATTTGCCATTAATTGTTAAACCTATGTTCTTTCTAATTGTTTACAAAGTATAAAAATAACTGTTTACCTAGTTATACAAGTGTTTCTCAACCAAGGTTCCTCCAGAGGTTGTTAGGGATTCTTTAAACCATGAGCAGTTTGTTCCTCCAGTTTAAGTAGCACCAATGATCTTTTTGGCTGTCTGTAGGAGTGGAGTTCTTCCCAATGGCTGTGCACACACAATAGGCATCACCCAAAACTTGGTTACAGAGTAAGTTAAATATATAAAAATAAAGACTTTATGGGTTACATTTCCAATGTTATTGACCAAACAATACAGAAAAACAAAGACAAGTCAAGGCATACATATAAATATCAGGACTCTAAATAGAATAGGACAACGGACTTTAAGTATAGAATATAGAGTATAGAATCTGAAGCAATGTATACCTAATGAGATTCCAGCTTTGAAAGTAAAAAAAAGGTTATTTTACATTCCTTTTCTTCCTGAAACAGGTTGTACTATAAAAACCTTGAGATATATATAGCAAAGTATAGAAAGTAAAGCTCAAGTTTACATTGATTTCTATGCCAGGAAGGAACTTTTGCTCAGTCTGCCCTTGAATAGTGAATATATTTAGAAGATGGCAGGTGTCAGTTCTTAAGATAGGTCTTCATTCTTTTATGTCTTTTTGATAACGTGTGAGTCTCAGAGTCAATGAGTATCATGAAATACTGAAATACTAGTAAAAGGTACTAGAAGTATCTTTGTATGAGCAAGTTTGGGAAATTGAATGCTTTTCAATGTTCTGTCTCTTAATCTGCAGAAATTCTTATATTAAAAATAATCCAATAAATTCAAATAAGCAACGACATGGTGGCTATTGATGACTGCAGATGTACTATAACGACATGTATCTGCTTTGTCATTAGGACTGTTCCTAACACTAGACAACGGTTAGCATGGTTATAACTGCTGATTCATTTTACTGCTTCTATCAGTAGGTGAAAATGCATATGGAAACAGTAAAGTTAGAAATTTACCTACTTCACTTTCCACTTCTGAATATGATGATATCATTTTTCCAGGTAGTCCCACTTTGCCACATCTATATTTGTAACAAGACACAGTCTATACCAGTTGAGAAGTTTTTTTGGGGGGGGACAACAAATATCAGCACTTCCTCACAAAACCAACCGTATAACCAATAAATAAAGCAACCAATAAATAAAGCAAATTATAAGAATTACAGCAATTGTTACTGCATGTGTCACCTTCAGGTAAAGTCAGTGGGCCTAATTTAGTAAAGCTCTACCAAGCTGGAGAGGACACACTTTCCACAGTGAAGCTGGATTATCCAGCAAACCTGGAATGGATTTCTTAAAAGTCATTTGTTAGCAAATGTTTTCGATCCTGGACCAGATCTATTCCAGGTTTGCTGGATCTCCCAGCCTCACTGAGGAAAGCGTATCTTCTCCAGCCTTGGAAAGCTTTACTAAATCAGTGTCCCCAGTATTAGAAAGTCCACCTGGATCAAATATTACTCAAACATTTGCCAGAGATAGTAGATTTTAGCAGTTAGGGCCTCCTAAGACCTCTCCTTGGTATGCATCGGTTTGTAATCCTAAGGTGTACATCTGAGCCACGTGCCATCATGGTGAGTGTCATACCTTATTTTATACCCAGATACATTATTGTTTGGTCTTTGTGCTTCTCTTTGCAATGCATTCAGATCTTGGCTGGTGGGGATGAGTTGGTAGGGTGCTGTATTTAGTTTCCTGAAAACATGAATGAAAGAGGTAAAATTCCCTTATTAAAATACATGGTCCAGGGACAGTAAGGCTTAGTCTATACAGACTGTTTCCCCAGCATTTAGCCTGAGGCTTTAAGCCCATGTTTGAAATTCCCATGCATTCCATTGGGCTAATCTACACCAGGGCGTTTCCTTAAATCACATTTTTGAACGTTATAGATAAAGCTCCTTACAACATTTTAAAGATTAAAATGCAGGGTTAACGTCAGTAAGCGTGGGTAAAAGTGTCCATTGATTTCCATAGGGACGTTTTCCTGCGTTTTCCAACATTTATAAATGCTTGAAAGCATAATCGCAATTAAAACTTACCATAGCTGTTTTCCAGCAGTTTAAAGGCAAGCTTTAAAATGCCTGAAATTTCAAACATGGGCTTTTAAAGCCTCAGGTTAAACGTTGGGGAAACAGTCCGTGTAAACCCAGCCTAGGGCTGGGGAGGAAATGGCCAGATGATTCATGAAAGTCAATCAGCACAGAAATGCTTTAAGTATTATTTGATTTTGCTGTTGACTTTATTGCTGTTTTTAACCACCTGAGCGTTACACTGAGGTCTAGATTTCTGTTCCAAAAGCGTTACAGGTTTTCATGAATTTTTTTTTTTAAATTGTAGACCTGTAACTTACAGAAATATGTCCGAATAGGGTTCTAGTAGATATCATGAATATAAAAAATGTTTGAAACACACAATCATGTAAAAAAAAAATTACTTTTAATAAAATTAAATAAAAGACACAAAAAATCAGCTTAAACAAGAATACATAAATAAATGAAAAATACTGAAAATGCGATAATTCGGTATACTGTATAGTAATATATTTTTCTAAAACACCTCCCTAGTGTCCGTCACATACCTATAGACAAAACCACATAAATATATTTTTTATTATTTTGTATTGGATTGAATACGGGAGTTTGTATCCAATCCAATAAAAAATATGAATTTGAATTTCCAAGTTATTTACTTTTACTTTTTTTTTGTTTTTATTATTTTGTATTGGATTGGATACGAGAGTTTGTATTCAATCCAATACAAAATGAGCGTTTGAATTTACCAGTTAGTTACTTTGTATTAATTTTTTATTATTTTGTATTGGATTGGATACAGGAGTTTGTATTCAATCCAATACAAAATGTGTTTGAATGAGTTTGAATTTGAATTTCCCGCACACACGCCGACGTCATCGCCGAGGGACACACATGCAGGGAGAAGCCAGCCAGCTTTTTTTTCTCCGCCGGCTGGCTTCTTACCTGGTCCCGCTGGTTCTCGGAGAAGGCACCCGCTGGAGACGGAGATCGACGCTGGAGGACGACGCTGGAACACGAACACGACGCTGGATGAGCACAGCGGGACCAGGTAAGTGATGATTTTAATATAGGGAGAAAAGTTTGGGGTTATCGAAAATAGTAACTTTGTTTAGCCCGTACCAAGGTCGGGCTTATCGGTCAGGTGGTTAATGCACAATGGGAGACCCAAACAGTATGCATTAAAATCAGAATAAGAATTTTCAGCCCAGAAGAGGAGCCTGAATCACTGTGAAAAGTGAAAATAAGGCTAGAGTTCTGACTTAAGTTTGTTTCATTCAATGTGCTTTTGAACAATATGTTGATTCCCTTTTAAACAGAAACAATAAACCATAACGCATTCTATTTAATGCACTGAAAGCTTTAAATATTTTGGCAATTTTCAGGGATGGGTACATTCAAATGAGATTCTTCTTCAAATTTAATAGAAGATGCCCCATCTGCAGCTTGCTTTTAAACAGTCTATCTGTTGTATAAAATAGATTTACATTGCTGATTTTGCTGATAATCATTATAACAGACAATAGACAGTCTGCCAGATGGTACGTTATTATTTTACAATGGTGGGAAAAAGTTTAGAAACTCCTTCAATACTTCTGTCGTCTTTAGTTATTTACATTGAATTGTAATCTGATTGCAGATTGTTCTTCTTTAATAAATAGGACATGGGTAAATGCGGATAAAAAGAAAACAAACCTGATTAGCACCTAAGTATTTATAGTAATATATAATAAGGTAATTTTTAAGGGCATAGAAACATTGTGTACATTTTAAAAAGGTGTGCAAAGTACACTGTACAGGTGCTGGAAGAGCTTTCCTCTTAGGGCACATTTTGTCTATATTACGAAGATATACAATCTTTGTTTCACAAATAAATATGTAATTTATATTAAGATTCCCTACGTTCTATGCATTTTCTTGGCAGTAGTTGTTTCCTTTTAAACACATTTGTCTCTCCAATAAAGGATACCTCAGAGGCCATTAACTTGTATGTGCAAATTTCAGCTTGAGATGCTTGGCTTTGTAAATATTAAAACTTCTTTTGGGCTGCAGTAAACTTGAAATAATGGGTACAGTCTACACTTGTACAGCTGCCATGTGGGTTGCACCTAATTTATTTTACATAGTGGATAGTTTAAAGAGAGCAGATGGAACCCACAGAGGTTCACAAAGATGAAGGTATTTTTAACTCGATTTGTTAAATTGATTTATTTTATGATTACTTTTTTCCATAAAAGTGTACAATTTACAAACAAAAAAAAAACAAAGTATATTTAAAAAAATATTTTAGTTTGGATGAAAACGGTGGCAATTAAAATCCCCTTCAGACATATTGCCATATTAGTGAGATTTTTCTTCACTCTCTGTCCAAAAGAAAGAACAAGAAGGGGTAGTAGAACTCTTTTAAGGTTAGGGATATCAGGTGTTAAAGGGTAACTGCAAAATATGGATTTTCCCTCAGTTTTACTTTTAATAACAATAGTTCTGATTATAAATGCAGGTGGTCCCCAGGTTACATACGAGATAGGAACTGTAGGTTTGTTCTTAAGTTGAATTTGTTTGTAAGTCAGAACATGTACATTATTTTAATAAATGCAATCAGGACAGATGTTTGTCTCAACATATTATTAGGCAGCGTGGTGTCAGTTACTGTATAAAATCCTAACTGAGTTAATCGCAAACAAAGCAAAAAAAAAACTTTATGAAGCCTAGACATTTATTAACTTCTGGAGCAAGCTGTGTTTTCATATGCAAAAAGAAAAAACTACTTTACAGGAACTAACTCTTGTTGCAGAAGAGCAAAAGATTTCTTCTGCAAGTCATGCAAACCGCCCCCTTCCCCCTACAAGCCTCTGTCCTGCACAGGAGTGAGCAGGGAAGCCCCGTTCGTATCTAGGAGTCGTCCATATGTTGGATGTCCCTTACTCGGGGACTACCTCTAAAGAAAGAGAATCTCCCACTTATGGATTACAGAAAACTAGTATGGAATCTAATCCACCACCAATCCATCCAAAAAAAAAAAAACAAGTTTTGGCTTGAGAGATGATGTCATTGTAACTTGGAATTGTTTGAAGGTATCAATATGATAATTCAGAATTCATTGACAGTTGCTTTTCACCTTCAGTTACCTATCTTCCAAGATACGAATTACCTCCTTCAAGCAAGTTTTTAATTTCCATAGACTTATATACTAGAATCCAAAAACTGTTTTATTTACAAAATAAGCTTGTTGACAACATGCTCTTAGATACACATTCTAAAATTGCTTTTTAGGGTCTCATTTCTGCATTCTATCCTTTTGCTTCCCATACAGAAATTGGTTGGGTTGCTGTCACAGACCCAGTCAGTATTAAAACATAGATTCTTAGCCCTCTTCAGTCTAAAAGTATGTTTATATTTTTGTCCATATCTGACAAGAAATAAGGGTAAAATGCCCAATAAGGACACAAAAGGCAGTAAAAACCATGACATAGGCTTTATTCTAAATTAAAAATGCTTGAATTGGGCTGGGATGGGAAAGCAAACAAGGATTTTGCTTTATTTAGGGCTTGCAAAAAACTTGCTTTTGCTCATAAAGAACATGCACCCAGCCAGAAAAAGCACAAATGTGACCTCAGCAGAGTACTAAAGATCCTTTAATATTTAGCCACAGGCTAAAATAAATCCTATACAAGGTTCCATTGCTCCAGTTTTGTGTAGTCTGCATTGAGGTACAGGTAGGTCACCTAAATTTGAAGATTGGCTGGACAAAATTATAGGACATTTGGTTAACAGTGAATAAAACTGTTGACAGTTCAATGAATTTCAAGTTTGATGTAATTGTCTGGAGTTCTGCTTTAAAAAAAACACATATTGTATGTTCCTTTTACCATTGTACTTGAAGTTTTTTAAGAAGGTGAACAAAATGACTATTGCAATGAGCTCATAACTTAATTTATTTATAGTTCTCATTAGGCATTTTGCCATATGGTCCTTAAAGGTATGTTAGGCTTATGCATTTGTCACGTTATTAGCTTTTTCCACCTTATTTTTGTGACATTCAGTCTTTGTTGCATAGTCATATGTGAGCAGATGTCATTGTATACTCAAATCAAAAATAACTTTTTGAAGACTGACAACATAAGCTGTTGTTTATTTCTCTATATATAAAAGCTGTTTTCGAAGAATTTCAGTTTATTATTTTACTTTCCTTGTTTAGAATGGAATAAAAAAGTTATATTTTAAAGGGTTGGCCACAGTCCAGATAAAAAAATGTAGGTTTCATACCATGGTTTCCGATTACTGTTAGTGGCTTATAGTAAATAAAAAATAATCAGTCACCAGCCCCTTTTATTCTACAGCTTTAAAGCTGGTGCTAATACATACAAATTTTCAATGTTCTTGATGTCTTAAAGGTTAATAAGGTTTTGTGGAATTTTGTAATTTAAAATCTGGTTTTCTAGGTTGAAAGTTAAAAAAACTACAACCCGAGCTTCCTTGGGGGAAAGGTTAAGTTAAATTTCTAAAATCTCCTCAATCATTTTTATTGCTCGGAGAGGTGTTGTCATTTGGTGATGTGCCCCCCTTGTAAAGACATAAGTTACAAATTTGCCTAATAAAAACATGTTTGCCATTTCAGGGGTGGGCAAGAGCACACTAGGCCGGACTCTCTCTCGAGTCCCACTATAATGGCTCCGCCCAACCAGGAACGCCCCCTGAAGGGAAATCCCTCTTCTCTGCAATGCATACTGAGGAGAAGGAATGTTCCCTATTTACCCCAGCGACGGAAGTGTTAACACCAGCAGGGGTAAATAGGGAAGTGAGCCACCACACGGAGGCTCAAAAGCCGCATGCGCGTCCGGAGCTCCGGTAGTTTGTTGCTGTTTGGCTCCGCTGCAGGTTGCCGACAGGCATTAGGCCGGATCGGCCAGGGGGCATTAGGCTGGAGTTTGGTGACCCTTGGTTTAGATCATTCAGCAGCTTGGCCAGCTAGTATACTTTAAAGGGAACATATAATGGCTTTTGGCTATATAAGTTGTAATTTTTCAGGGGATTTGAAGGGGATCTATATCAAAAACAAAAATGTATTAAAATGAAGCTTACCAGTCCTTAGGTAAGGTGACTACATTTCAGGCT
Source organism: Pyxicephalus adspersus (assembly GCF_032062135.1). NCBI lineage: Eukaryota > Metazoa > Chordata > Amphibia > Anura > Pyxicephalidae > Pyxicephalus > Pyxicephalus adspersus. The sequence goes on along the minus strand of NC_092862.1, from coordinate 107,775,246 downwards.
TTTTTTCTTTATTGTCACTTATTAAGCTTATGATTCACATGCCAGTGCCTTGGTAGCAACTTCTTCTATTTATCAATGGAAAGTGCCATGGTTGTGACACAGACTGGGCTTCAAACATGTCTGTTTTTGTTAATTTTAATACATGGGGGGTGAATAGTAGTTTAAAAGTCAGCAGTTTAAGACGTAATATAAAGGAACTTGGTTTATTAAAGCTCCCCAGGACTGGAGAAGATAGACCTTCATTGGTGAGCCTGGTTGACACACCTAAATTTCTATTTTTGCATTCCTACTATATGCCAAATGTTTCCAATCATTGACTGAATCCATACCAGGTTTGATGGATCACCCAGGTTCACCCATGATAGTCTACCTTCTCAAGTTTTGGAGAACTTTAAAAAATCAGGCCCAAGGTATTTTGAAGACGTACTTTGTGGTTGCTCCTGCTGTCAGAAAATACTAACAAGAACCTCCTCTACTAGAAGGGAAAAAAGAGAAGGACATGATTTCCACTGTCTGGTTAATCTGTGTGTGTACATTTTTTTATCTTGTAGGTCTCCACACAACAAGCCCACTTACATGATAGAGAAACCTAAACACCCAGCAGTTTTTACAACTATTTTTTCCATTTTCCAAGTGACTTTTTTTGGTCATGTTACATGCAGGATTATCTACTATTTTTCACAGGAATTTACAAGAACAAATTAGTATGCATATCTAGATAGGTCCATGTGTATATATGTCAGATTTAAAATGTTTGTGATGTGACAATATGAATCCATTACAATACTGTAGTCTGTACAATCAAATAAGGCCATAAATACAAAATGTTAATACAACATAAAAATAGTTGCTTCACACCTCCTGGTTAGTCCCAATCTCTAAAGAAAACATAAACTCTATCAAGCATGACATATAAATGACCTATGTTCTGCTCTTACCTTGTCATGTACCTGAATATGACATCAAAAAATAATCTTCCTTTTTATTTTTAATACAGGGGACCGGAAGATTTCTAGAGATGTGTAAAAGTAAAGAGTAAATACTGTCTATGTTGTGTTGGCATACCCTCTTCTTGATTTATTACATTAGTTATTCTTTCTTCTGCTAACCTTTACAAAGGGTATATATGGGGTAAATTATATTACTTTAGACTTTCCTTTCACTTCTATTGTGTTCTCCATCATATGTCATTTCTACCTTCTACCTCCTGACTCAGTTATGCATTTGATTTTCAGCCAATTTTACTAAATGTAAAAGTTTATAATTTTGACTAAAGTTCCATGTTTTTAATTTTCACTTACATAAAAAAATAACAATTAAATAAAGTGTATTGTGAGATTTTAATTCATAATACTCACTGAAACCCCTGTAATGATGACTGATTAGGCTACCTGCTCCACCCTTGTCTGGAATTGAGACTAAGCAAAGACTATAACTATATTTTTATATATATATTTATATATATATATATATATATATATATATATATATTTATACATATATTTATATATGTATATTTTTCGTAACATGGAAATGCAATATATAACCTGAAAGAGACATGAAAATGTTACTACCAATGCCTTCAAAAGGGAGTATTGAGCAATATGGCAAAATGATATGGACCAGCAGCTAGTGAGCTGTCCACTTCAATGCATATCAGATGATGTCTATAACACCATTTGGGTTTGATGCTGTAGGACCAGTTCTTTCTGATGGCTTTTTTATTTTTAAAACATCGCAATCTCTCTCGAAGCATATGATTTGAACAAGATTTGAAATATCTATGTTTTGTACACAAGGCTTCTTCTGATGCTAAAATATGTGAGCATTTAATTCTAACATAGAGCACATTTATCTTCACTTTCTGTTTGAGGAGCCTCAAGCCTGCAGAGAACAGTTATCCCTCCTACTAGATTGGAAAATCACACCAACCTTCAGGAGGAATATAGTAATTTATGTGACAGTAGGCGTAGTTTATATACTGTACCATCAAATGTGACATTAAGTAACGTGAAACATTGAAAGTAAGAAGATAAATAATTTATGATATAACGATTCTTCCCATCAAACATAAGTTGAAAGTTATGATAAAAGTGACAAATATGCAGTATATTTAGGCTAATGGAATGGGCTGTACCTATGTTGGATTTGCATTTTTTTCACTGCTGCTTAATTCCTGCTTCTTAACATCTCTTCTTCACCTTTGTTATTCCCTACACAATGCATGTAATATGACAATTTTACAGCATCAAATAACTCTAGATTTGAGTTTGTGTCAATAATTCTGACTGTTCTTTTTTTAGACGGATTTGAATTTTAGACTAATGTGTTGGGGGCGAAGAGAATTTAATATAAAGCGGATAGGATATCAGGTAATTACACAGTGTGCAGTTCCAGTAAATTCACCAGTTGCTCATTGTATATTCACACAAACAAAAGGCAGCTCCTGGGATTTAGTATTATCCCAGCAGTGCTATGTCTTTCTATTTTTGTTCTTTTCTTGTTACAACAAAATTACATATCTGGTGGTGGCCCAGTGGATGGTTACATCATAATAACCTGTTAGATTGGAATGTTAACTTAGATCTCGATCACTGTGACTTTTATTGATCAGATGTCCTACTGTGTTTCTGCTACAATGCATCTTCTTTTACAAGCTATTTTTACAAGGTATTTTCCAGTTATTGTCCAAATGGTATTGTGATTACTTATTGTTTTCATTCTTGTGTGTATCAGTGTCAATTAGCCCTTTCTCAATGTATCCTCATATGATGAATTTGATATACAGGCAATCATACAAGTATGATGAATACATTTTTAATTTTATCAGCTTTTAGAAAAATAGTTCATGTCTGTAGGTACATGCAGAAACATTTTTGTATACATACTTGAAACAGGAGTGAACCATTAAGTAAGCCAAAGAACTACCTGCATTAGACATCAGGCCAAGGGATTTAGAATAAGGGCCAAATTGACCCACATTATATCTGCTCACCTGTTTAAGCCCATGTTTCTGCAGATCTACACTTCAGCCTGATTCAATAAAGTTCTCCAAGACCGGAGAAGATAGAATTTTATGGGGACCTGGATGATCCTGGAAACCTTGAATTTAGTTCTTAAAATATTTTGCTTTTTTTAGCAAATATTTCAATCCTGGACTAGATCCATTACATGTTTGCTGTGTCACCCAGGTTTACCCATGATATTCTATCATCTCCAGTTTTGGAGAGCTTTGATAAATCTGGCCCTTCAGGTCAACTCCTGTTTGGCTATCTTAGTTTTAACTTTTCAGGGGGTTTGAAGGGGATCTATATCAAAACCAAAAATGTATAAAAATGAAGCTTATCAGTCTTTAGATAAGGTAACTACACTTCAGGCTTTTTGTTCTTTATTGTCACTTAGTAAGCTTATGATTCACATGCCAGTGCCTTGGTAGCAACTCCTTCTATTTATCAATGGAAAGTGCCATGGTTGTGACACAGACTGGGCTTCAAACATGTCTGTCTTTGCTGACTTTATTACATGGGGATGAATAGTAGTTTAAAAGTCAGCAGTTTAAGACATATTATAAAGGACCTGGTTTATTAAAGCTCCCCAGGACTGGAGAAGATAGACCTTCTTTGGTGAACCTGGGTGATACACCTAAATTTCTATTTTTGCATTCCTACTATATGCCAAATGTTTCCAATCATTGACCGAATCCATACCAGGTTCGCTGGGGTCACTCAGGTTCACCCATGATTGTCTACCTTCTCCAGTTTTGGAGAACTTTAAAAAATCAGGTCCAAGGTGTTTTGAAGACCTACTTTGTGATTGTTCCTGCTGTCAGAAAATACTAACAAGAACCTCCTCTACTAGAAGGGAGATAGGAGTCATTAGACTATTAGCTTGCTTATGAAGGTCTGTGCAATTATAGCTCCCCATCATCCTTTGGATGAAATGCCTTTTATTGGAACCAAATACCTCTGTCCTTCTTTTCTTCTCAGTGGCCTTTAATGGACAGATATGTATACCTCATCCAATCCCAAAGGATTGCATTTATTGCTCCTTATTGTAAAGCCAATATAAAGGCAAATATAAACAGTGGTGGGTTTAGACAAATCTTTGTAACATATTTATTCCTAATAGTCTACATAATTAAATGAATGGCAGGGGTGTGTTCCAAAATAAACCACATTAACATATTAATAATAATTGGTATTCAGATTTTTGAAAATATTCATATATTACAACAATATGTGGGCAATCCCCATCAAAGTATTAGTTATATGTGTTTGAACCACCTCTCTAACATATTAAGCTGAAAATTAAGAGAAAGTAGGGGGAATTGGGTAATTATTATTACCACAACAAAAGCAGGGAGTTGAATGGTTTTCTAATATCACAGCAAGATTAAAATATTAAAAAACTTTATTTTAAACATGTATCTAAAATATTTTGCTTAACAACATGTAAATAAGGTAAAATAAATTGTACAATATACAAATACAAATTTTCGTATTGAGTACAAGAAAGTCCAAAGTACTGATAGTAGTACTAGTAGTAGTAGTAATAGTAGTAATAGTAGTAGTAGTAGTAGTAGTGATGTTTTGTATTTATATCCCGGAGCGTTTTGCAGGACAAGCCTGCTTCTTTAGGGGAACATCACACACAAAACACAAACAAGGTAGATTAAAATTGACTGTATAACCATGTGATAAATATAATATAACAGTTCATAAGATTTGTACTATTAAAGCATTGAAATATCAAAATAAATGTCTACATACATAAATATCAAATAAGATATAAGTGCTATCAAAACTTATATTGAAGCAGAAGGTATAAATAAAAATTCTGAGAGCCCAAATTGCACAGGTAGAGGTGCTCTCATGGATGGATATGGATGGTGTACATGCAAACAGTTGGTACAGGTATATCTGAATATTGTAGGTAGGTATGATTTTTAAAACCATTTGGCACAGGTATAGCCTGAATAAATGAGAATTATAAATTTTAACTATAGTTTTAGTCAAGGGTTAAAAATATTAGTTTTCATAAATAGAGTATTTTTAATCTCCATAAGTTTATAAAGCATGATTTTATCAGATTACAAAAAATAGGAAGGGGAATATAAACAAAGGAGGGGGACAAAGAAGGGGAGAAAAAGAAGGGAAAACATATCAGATTCTTAGAGATAAGAGGTGCTTTGTCAAAACAGCTTTCCAATAAATATAAGGATATCTTGGAAATGAACTCTTTCTTACCTTTATACAATTATTCAAGAATGTACTAGGAGATTGGGATAACAGATCTCAAATAGTCCTGGGAAAGACGAACACCAAATGCCATGTGCAGAGGCAGTAATACCTGGGCGTACAGATTTTTTTTTTGTATTTTACCACTATTTTCCTACACTCAGTCAGTACTATGTGATGGCTATGTAGCTGTGAAACACCAGAGCCCCAGCACCATCTATCCACACAGTACATTTTGCAGGTACCACTAATATTTAGCTAGTACATTTATAGTTTGAGTGCCCCTATAACAATGTCAGTCCTCAAGGGCCACATACAGGCCTTGATTTACATGTAAACTTTCATCCATTCTCTGTATAATAAATGTACTTACCTAAAGTTACTGCTATCTATTGGAGAAACACAAAAATGTGTGCATATTATGTCCTTGAGGACTGGAGTTGGACAACATTACTCTATATCACTGTTTCCCAACCAGGGTACTTTGGAACCCTAGGGTTTCTCCAGAAGCTGAAAGGTGGAATTTGGACCACTCGATTCATTTTACCTGGTACCAATGATCTTTGGCCAGCAATGTATGAGGCATTGCCACTCGCCACCAGGCTAATGTACTGTGAGCTGTGAATATAGTAAATCTAGTAGGGGTTCCCCAAGACCTAAATGTTATTTTAAATATCCCTAATGTTAAAAAGGTTGGGAAAGACTGCTCTATAAGAATACTATAAAGATAAAGACATTTGTATTTAGTGCCAATAGAGAAAAATGGATAAATGGGGATTAGAAAGCCAGCGGAGACCCTTCATAGTTTTGCCAACAGACCACATCATTTTAGGTATGGCCTTGACTGTGTTTTGTTTTTTTCGCAAAGTTCCAACACAAAGGTCAGGAATCGTATTCCTTCTATTTGCAAAGTTTCAGTGTGAAGGGACAAGTTGGGTATTTAAAATAAAATGTTATAAATAAGTTTAGCAAAGGATTTAGCAACATTAAATAGCACTTTTCATGACACCTTTTTTGGTAGCATAAAGTGCCTCCCTGGACAACTCCATCTAAAGTGTTTTGATTTGTAACACATAGGTTCCCAAGATGAGTTTCCAAGTGCTTGGAGAATTTAGTTTAATTTTATTTTCTCATTGCTTTTCCTTTGTTATGTGGTCTCTGGGAACATTCTATGCACAGCAAAGTGCTTATGGCTCATGGAATTGGCTCAATAATTCTGACGACACAAACACATCCAAGGGTTTCTTAGACAGCTGGAATCCAATGATCTCTTCCTTTTCCTGCACCTGCTACACACTTTCAGTGGCTTAGCATTTGTTGTGAATATGGGAATACATGCTACTGAGAACAACCAGGTTTAATATTCCTTGTCCTGTGCAAGGTATGATTCAAACACAGATGCGTTTTGTTGCTGGAAAGAAAAAAAAATAAGAAGAATTTGAAGTTTTGCCTTAATTTCTGTAGCTTTGAGGGTTGTTAGTATACTGAAAAGTTCACTCCCAAAACCAGGCAGCTATAATTATTTTATAATTGTACCTTCCCTGCCGAAAACATATTGTGGGGAAAAAAGAAGGCTTTATAATCTACTGATTAGTTAAAAAATAAAATATATGTTTACCCAAATATTTTGCAAGTGCTCTCAATTTGGCAAATTCACCCATTAGGAATCAACAGGACTTTGTATTGTTTGCCAGGGTTCTTCTGTATAAAACATATTATTCCCAGATCTATCAAATCTGAAATAAACAGTATTGTTTTTTTATTCTATTATTTATTCTTTGTTGCACCTGCAAAAAAATGCTTAGATTGAATCTTGGCAGACCAGTGTCAAGAGATTTCCATGGTGCTGAATTATTGCTATTTTTTTTTTGTTTTTCTTTTCTATATTGTCCAAATGCCCTCAACCCCCCATAAAATACATTTTAAAATCATGTTGTTTTTCTATAGGTTACAGTTAAAGTATAAATAGAATAATCCTATTCTTTGTCGGCATGCAGCAAATATAGGTAATCCCCGGGTTACATATGACATAGGGACTGTAGGTTTGTTCTTAAAATGAATTTGTATGTAAGTCAGAACATGTAGATTATTTTATTAAATGCAATTAGGACAGATGTTTGTCTAAACATATTATATTATATATCATATTATTATGCAGCATGATGTCAGTTACTGTATAAAATCCTCACTGTGAATTAATCACAAACAAAGCAAAAAAAAAAATTATGAAGCCTAGACATTTATTAACTCCTGGAGCAAGCTGTGCTTTGATACGCCAAAAGAAACAACTTTAGAGTTTGTCTTGGTCATTAAAGAGTTACAAGAGACTGCACAAAGAGCTAAGTCCTTAAGATCACCCACAACCTCAGCTTTATTTAGCAAATAATTTCTTCTGCAAGTCCTGCAAACCACGCCCCTCCCCCCTTCAAGCCTCTGTTCTGCACACAGCGAGCAGGGAAGCCCCGTACGTATCTAGGAGGCGTCCATATATCAGATTTTCTTAACCTTGGGACTACCTGTAATGGCAAAACCCTTGAACATAGTATTGTCAGCACAATTACTTAGCTTAATAGGAGTCAGGAGTTGCTTTTAGAGTAATTGCAAAGCCTGGAACATAGTACTTTCACCAAAATTGTTTTAGGGGAGAAATTATCAGGGGTGTAGAAACAGGTAGAAACAGGTATGTGAAAATATATTATATTTATTTATAAAAGATGTTAGGCAAATCCTGAAGTATAACATTGTCACCTACATTAATCTGGCCAAATCTTGGTTTAGGCTGTTATTTTCACACAAACTTTACATGGAAATGGAAATATGTCAAAAATGATGCTTTAAGCAAGGACATTTTGAAAAGCATCTCAGCAGATGAGCTAAAAAAAGGAATAATTATTTAAATACACCCATAAAAATATTCTGCAATAAAGCATTCATACTATATTTGAACCTTGCACATGCTAGGATCAACCAACTTGCATATTGATCAACCAACTCACATGTGACTATTCCAGAGTTACATCCCAGTCTAGTCAATGAAGGTGGACAAAATAAAAAACAGAAGAGGAAACCCAACCCTGCTTTTTACTGCTAAAAAAAAATATGTTTCAAAAAAAAGATTTCTCTGCTAGAGACAGCAGTTAGAAATGACCTTTAATTAATAACGAAATAAAATGCAAGATAAAAAAGCAGCAAATGTTTTAAGTGCCTAATGATTAAGCAATCATAAATAAAGTACAGTTTCCTTTTCGACCTTAACTGCTTTGACATGACTCTAATATGGCTGCTCCTTCTCATCCTTTTATAGTGAGGGGGGCTGGCACATAGGAAAGTCTCCATTATTGGTTATTGCAACCCCTTTGAACACAGTTGAAATGTGCATACATAATTTAAACATGTTACATGCCTTTAAGTAATTTTAAGACCAGGTTCATGCATGCTTTACGAGTTTCAGAATTCCTTGTTGCTATACTATACTTGTTCTAAATCAGTAATTCAGCTGTAAATATAAAGCAACAGTATGACAGCTAGGGCATTCTCCAAAGAAGAGAACGGCAGCTTTTATTACTCTCTCATGGTAAATTCACTTCGCTGGAATAAGCATAAGTGATGCTAATTGATCTCTAGGGAATGTAGCATTGCAAACTAGAACCTGCAAATAAACAACTATCCCCTAACTCTTTACAAAGTACAGAAGGCCAATAGATTCCCTCCAAGTTTACTGCCTCTATGGATATTTTGTTGGCTTTTTTAGTTGAAGAATAGAGAATAATTATAAATGACACTTTGACACCAGTAGACAATACAAGCCTTTTGTTTTCAGAACACTTTTATGTTGAGCAATATTAGTATATTATATATATATATATATATATATATATATATATATATATATATATATATATAATGTAATTTTGCCATAAAGTTGGCATTAAAAATAACTATGCAAAGTCCTCCTTTTTTTGTTTCCATATAATTGTTCTAAAACATGAAAAGTGATAGCAGACCTAAACTGGTTTACTTTTTTAGCAGTCAGGAGCTTTCAGTACATGCTGCATTTTTCCCTTACAAGAAAAGAAATGTTTTGACAAACAATTGTTCATGTACCACCTCTTCCTGAGGACTTAATAAGGAATCCCTTTTATTAGGGCTGTGTCCTTAAGAATACATTTCATTTAGAATGTCAAGTGGTGGGGGTGTCTGTTGTCATACTCAGAGACCACAATCTTTCCTCATCCCATGGTAGATAAATAAACCTGATTTAATAAAGCTCAAAACTGGAGAAGATACACTATCACTGGATCTGGAGCAGGATTGAAAACATTTGCTAACCGTAAATGATTTTTAAAAAATCCATTCCAGGTTTGCTGGATCACCCAGTCAAGTTTTCCAATTCATACACCCTGAACAAAATATTATTAGATGGTATTTTTATTGCACTAACATATTACGCAGCAACTACCATAGTCCATGGCCCCTCAAAGGGGTTCAAAATCTAATGTCCCTACCATAGTGATATGTCATTAACACAGTCTAAGGTCAATTTTGGTGGGAAGTCAATAAGTCTAACTATGTTTTGAATTGTAGGAGGTAACAAGGTTACCCAGAAGAAACTCATGCAAACACGGGAAGAGCCTGCAAATGCATCCATGCAGATAATGTGAGATTCAAACCTGGGACCTACTGCTGCTAAGGTTTAGTTCACTAACTTCTGAGCCACCGTGCTACATGGCCATCTCTGCATCAGTTTTCAACTATTCGAAAACAATATAGCTTATTCTAGGCTGTGATTTGATTAGCAAAGAAGTAGAAACACAATGATGTGGTATGCTTTCCATGCACGTAAACTCCTGCATTCAAAGCACTGTAAAGCGTGATTTAATTACACTTCTATAGCTTTTTTCCTACCTGAATGCTAAGGAAAAATGAATTGCTGATATCAGACTGGTAGTGATTTTACTTTTTTCAATACATTTAAGTATTTTGATTAAATACTAGGTGTCTTTAATATGTACCTACCCTTTCTAATGTGTCTGGCATTTATTAATTAGCCCCATCTTCTCTTGACTACTTTATTTGACTGATTGCATTTGATTACATTGTTTCTTTCTTTTACGAAAAGTCTGCAAAGCTGAGACACTGAAGTGTTAGGCTATGATATAATTATGCAGATTTGATGAAAATAGCTCAGCAATGTTTAGTTGCTTCATCTTCCAGTGAGCAATGACAATTTCTATTATGGATATGACCTTGAAGCTCTCTGTTGCCTTTGGAGCAGTAAATTTTAAAACGGTTTAGGCTGCTACAGAAATCGAATTAGATATTGGTATTATGTAACTTATGTGTTTTATTAGCAGCTTTTTTATGATTTTTTAAGATAAAGCTATTTGGGAAAAATATTGTCCTTTAAATGAACTCTGCTATTTAAACCCAAAAATCATCAGCTGCCAGTAATAAATCCATTTAGTTCTTTCCAAGTTTTTGATTACCAAGAACCTATGTGTTATGTACCATTAAATTACTCTTCACAGTGTAGCCTCTAGTCCTGATAGCAGATTGAGCAGAATTTACATACAAAGAAGAGTCGTTAACAAAATTGTTAACAAAAAAAGTTCACACTGACGCAGATGAACGAGGATTGATGTTGGAAATGAACGACTGTCCCAGGGGATCTGATTGCGCGCTGATAGTTCGCAATCTATTGTGTGTACAGTCGTTCAGTGATCGTGGATGGTTCTGCAGTACACTTTCTCCTTTACATGTCACTTCCTGCATCGTTAAAACGATCGTATCTAGCGTGCGTACACTATTGGTGGAATATATTTGAACGATCATTTCTTTACGGCATGTACAGAATTGTGCACAATACAATCGTTCAAATAATCATGCATAATCGTTATTTATTCGTTTTCTAATGACAATTATTGCACGTGTGTACCTACCTTAAGTTTGTTGAATTAAAATTTTATTGCTTTGGTTTAAGGTTTAGTTTGTTTTAGGTTGATACAAAATAAGCAAGTTTTTGCTTTCTTCAAAATATTATTAATAATATTAACCAGTATTTATATAGAGCAGACATATTATGCAGCGCTTTACAAAGCCTATAGTCATATCACTAGCTGTCCCTCAAAGGGACTCACAATTTAATGTCCTTACCATAGTCATATGTCATTAATACAGTCTAAGGAGGGAAAGACAATTCACGTAACTGCAGGTTTTTGGAATGTGGGAGGAAACCCACGCAGACACAGGGAGAACATACAAACTCCTTGCAGATACTGTCCTGGCCATAATTCAAAATTCAGCCAACACTGTATTTTTCTTTTACTCTACTCTACTTCTACTCCCATGCCAGTATGACGTTAGTGAGCAGGATGCTTACTACCTAACATACTTAGGATATGGCAACATAAACAATTTTTGCCCCTACTCACCAGACCTATAAATGAGCAGTGTCCAGATTTATGTGACAGTAGAAGGGGTTCCAGCATTTACCTAAAAGACAATTTAAATTAGCCCTTAGACCTAGAAGAACCCCGTGTAGCTGTGTAGTGTTAGTGAATGCTATTTCTCCCAAAGACCTCTTAAAAAATAGCATCATGCTATAGAAAACAGTATAGACTGGTAGAGGCCAGAAAGATGTGTGCATAGGTAAAATATTTGTATGTGGTATAATAGGGCATTTCTGACATTTATTAGACCTAAAGTAGAAGTAAACTACCAAAAGTTCTTGGTCTCTGTAAGCTGTTTGCTGTAAAGTGCGTGTATTTACAGCATATAGTACATGAATTTTATGGCACACTTATCTTACAGAGAGACGTGCAAGTGATCCCATCTCTCAACGACAATTCCATCTTGACCCTATTTATTTCCAGGTTTTAAATCTTTGACCTCTTAAACTGTTGGGTTTTGATCATACAATTTCTGCACATAGGAATTATTTATTCCTGGCACTCAGTAGTGCCAAATATTTACTCTTAGCTGTACATGTGTAGCTGAGTTTACATTTTTAGGAAAAAAAACCCTCATATAAGCCACTTTGGCAGAATAAACGTTTTCTTCATCACAAAAAATGGCTCTCAGTGTTTTTAAAAAATAAAATATGTATTTTATTTTAAGGCACTGGTCATCCATAGCAGCGATGCAAGAGAATTGGCACTCAAAAACTATTTTCAAAGTAAACAAAAATAAAATGTATTCTAAAAAATCACCCATGTGGTTGTTCAGTTTTCCAAGTGTATTTGTAGGTGTAACAAATTATAACACATGGGCAGTGTTATATAATAAATTGTATATTAGTTACAGTGCTGTCAGGTCCTCCAGCCAAAGTTCTTACTCTCCCCTTTTCGGGCCCCATATGCCCTTGTTAGTTTTTATATTTCAAACAAAAATGCACCAAATACCCAATACATTAAAACTGTTGTTATATTGTTACAACATGACATACAATATATCAATTATAATTTTCCTTTCTTTCATAATAAAGTTGCCTCCCTGTTGAAGATACAATGTCCCCTTTGGTCACTGTCTAGAAAAAACCCTGTTAGTATCCTGTGAAAAATGAAATAAACATTGTATGGCCAATTAAAAGCTTACTGTAGACATTAAATGGCACTTAGATCAGACTGCAAAATGTTGACATTTTTCTATGATTGTTGCATAAATACACATCTTGTATCTTTTCAGTAGGCATGGTTATTAAGGATGAGTGGCATGTTTCCCTGGAATCATTTTCGAGATGGAAAATGCTTTTCTTTGCTAATGTGGAATTTTTGCCATCTACTGCCAATTAGCAATTGTCTGTAAAAGATACATTTTGCTGGGCATCGGGTTGTCATGATTGATCAGATAGATCAGTGGTGTGGTAAGTGGTGTGAGCAAAGTTTTAATGTAAAGTCAGTAATTATGAATTTGTGTTTTTATTTTAATGAAAGATAAGCACACATAAGCCTCTCAATTAGCCCCCTCATCCTTCTTGGGGAACCAGATGTAGGGAAGAGTAGATGCCCTGTTTCTCAACACTGGGATATTGGGGGAGGGTATGTAGCCTTGTAAGCAGGGGTATAGTCGTAAAAAAAGAAGAGCGGGCGCGGTACTATCCATGACGTGCCCACCCCACTACACCCCTGCCTATGTGCCACTCCAAGGGGAAGAAACTTCCCCCAGGGTGACTTCATGATACCAGCACCCACCCACTCTCCCATCGCAGGTCTGAGCCTACGTTGGGAGAGTGGGCAGACTGTGTTCAGAGACACAAACCGCCCACCGCCCTAAGCCTGCAATTACATACGGGAGACATGGTCCGTGGCTCTGGCCGGTGCTCCCCTCAGCAGGGTCCTTTTCCTAACCCCGCGGGGGGAGGGCAGACCTGCCAGAACCACAGACCATCAAATAATTTCTTTGCTAAATAAGAGTGGGCACTCATACCCATTCCCAAAAAACGTGAGGGCACAGTGTTCCCACTGGTGCCCGCCCCACTACACCACTGCTTGTAAGCTACAAAAAGGGGTGTGCAGTGGGCCTTTTTTGGCTGTCCGGCCTTCATGCCTGGTATGCATAAGTGTCTACTTGAAATTTTAAGGGAACCCCACACTTCTAACGCTGACCTATCACCAAGATTTTTACTTACATAAAAAATGTAGTTATGTAAAGTAAAGCACTTCCTTTCTGTCTTTACCGCCACAATACAGTCAACAAGGAGGGTAAGCCACAAGAAAGGTAACTGCTAAAAAAGCTGGCTGTGTACAGAGTGCTGTATCCAAGCATATTAATGGGAAGTTGAGTGAAAGGAAAAATTGTGGCAGAAAAAGGTGCACAAGCAACAGGGATAGCCACAGCCTTAGGAGGATTGTGAGGCACAGCCCCTTCAAGAATCTGAGGGAGATTCCCAAGGTGTGAACTAAGGCTGGAGTCAGTGCTTCAAGAGCCACCATGCCCAGACGTATCTGGGATATGGGCCACAGCTGTGCCATGTGTCATACCACTCCAGAACCAGAGACGTCAGTAGACCCCTACCTGGGTCAAGGAGAAACAGACTAGACTGGTGCTCAGTGGTCCACAGTCTGCTTTTACTATGAAAGTAAGTTTTGCACCTTTTTGGAAATCCAGGTCCCAGAGTCTGGAGAAAGAGTGGACAGGCACAGAATCCAAGTTGCTTGAGGCCCAGGTGTCCAATAGATACTCAATGCCTCAAAAGATTAATAGCCCACCAGCACTCATTTAATGCTATCACATAGGCGGTCAATCATCCAAATTATGTATAGATCTGAGAATATGTTATAGATCTGTTTAAATAAATAAATCCAATGCAAAACTATAATTTTCCACATTTAAATTTCATTTAAGTGCAACACATTCACAGTGTAAATGTAAAGGAAACATAATACTGCCAGCAGCAACCTGTAAAATATTATTTTTGCCATTGTATAATAAATTCATTTCCATTATGTGAGCTCATCTACACATTTAGAATGCATCTAACTTGCTTTTTACTCCATACAAGATAACATAAATGCAAAAGCAACTTGAAGTAGCATGAAAGAACTTATTGGTATATAAATATAATCTGATGTTAAACTATGTCCTTGTGAGTGTGTCTATTAATCATTTCTTTAGTACATATAACATTGCAAAATGTCCTAGTCCAATGAAATGATTCTCACATTGCAGTTTGTAGATAACCAGTGGCTTGTGGATGGAGGACCAGTGGGCTGTGGATGTATGATGGGAGAGAAGCTGGAAAATTTGGATGTGTCAATATTTCAGTTGACTTAGTGGGAGAAACACTCAGCAATTTTAGCAGCATGTAATCATATAAAAGTGTATCTTGTGTGTACATTAAATAAAGGATATATATGTTTTAAAACTAAAAACGTGTGCTTTGTGAAAAAACCCTGTATGTCCAACATAGACTTTCTGAGGTTAAAAAAAAATCTCACCATGTCTCTGCTAAAGATAGACAAGGCAGAGAGGATGTGTACTTCTGCACAAAAAACCTCAGGTTTTATAATTTTGTTTTACATTTATTGTGTGCAGGAGCAATATTATAAATAGGTGCCATGATATAAAATATTGTTATGAGCATTAATATCATGATTTCTGTTACTTCTTTTTTTTAATGTACTACTAAGCCATGATATTGCTAAATAGAAGGGGAGAGGAGGGGAGAGCTTTAATTTGTACCAAGGACCTCAGATCTTATATCCCTAAAAGAATCAGTGAATGATAAAAATCAAGTTGATTGAAACCTAACTTCTGCCCCTAGTGTACCCCCCTTTCCCCAATGCATATTTTCTTTTTTTCATACCTAATTTGAATGAAGAAGGAAAAATAAAGTAAATACTTTTTTGTGGCAACACTTCAATCAAAACATGCTTTACCAAATGATGGACTATTTTAGTATCATGTGCTATACATAGTCCACCTGTACTTAGAACATAGTAATACAAGTATATTACAATTCCAATGCACAATGTTACTCAAACATTAGGTCTTATGCCCTTTGTCTTTTTACCCGACGTGTTTCACCCACTGACTTCCTCAGGGGATTATTTGGAGACTTACACTAAACAATATATTTAGATATTCAGTGAAATGTTTTACACAATGTAAAAAAAGTGAAACGTGCTTTACATATTCAGAATAAGGTAAATTACATATTCGTCATTTAACCCTTTGGGTACCCATTATTTCTTTTTATCATACTTACTTTTTTTCAAAATCTTTACGCTGGGTATATGACACATAGGTTCCTCTTCTTCTCCTTGGCCTTCTTCCAACACTGGATGGTCCTAGATACTGAAAACAGCTATACTGAATTATTTATACCGTTAATATACATCATTTAATGTAAAGAAAAGAATACTGTGATGCCTTCCCAAAGGGAGTGCCCATGACAACTTTCACTGTCAGTGTCATTTTTGTCTTTGCCTCATTCAGCCTGGATAAATGGGGACTTGTTCTTTAGACAAAGATGTGAAGGGCAGCTCTAAATTGAAGGTGAGTATTAAACAACTTGCCTTGAACTTGGATTGGACTTGGGTTTTAATTCCATTTACCGTTGCCCCTCCCTCCCCTTGTAAATTTTTGCTATGGGGCCCCAGGGTATTTATTTTCTGTATAGTTTCACATGGTTTGTTACTTCTTTGTAGATCAACAATGCATTTTGTTGTCATTGTATTGTCTGTAAAGCAAACCTAAAACTGGATAACACTTAGAACTATATTCAAATTGGAAGCACACATCATGTTTTTTTTTTAATTAAAGTGCCTTGCAAACAACATGATTTCTCTGGAAAATGGATGGTACTAATCTTAGACGCATTATCTGATTTTTTCTTTTTTTTCTTTTTGTTTTTAAGCTTTGTACAAATAGCTATTTGCAGATATGACTTCTCGGAGCATTCTTCAGGTATCCAGACAGACTATTTGTGTGATAAATATCAGGGCTTCCGAAGTAAACAGATCATTTTTTTTAAACTGTGACTACATTTAAATTCACAGACACCCCTTTCATTTTAGGCAATAATGACCTTCGGTTTATTTAATGTACCTATAATTCAGTGATAAACGAATTTGTAGCATCTTCTGATATTTGAAAGATGTTCTGTGCATTATAAAAGGCTTTGCTAAGTACAGAAAAAGTATTTTTCTAGATCTGAAAGTATGAAGTAGTACAGGAAAAATGCAGCGACTTTTTATGAGGTCATGATCATGTGACCGCATTACCTTGTGGATGATTCAGAATCTTCAAGGTGAAAATTGGTAAGGCTTAGAAATATATGGCATCTAAAGGGAGTTTGTTCTCCATTTAAAAAAAAAGTTTTAAAGCAAAATAAAAATTGCAAAAGGCATAGAAGGCATAGGACTTGAGAAATGATCAACTCAATGGCCCTGATTCATCAAGAAAAATCGGAAGCTCGCTCGTGCATTTGTATTCGCGATCTGAAATCGTAAGCTGTCGCGCAATTCAGCAACTGAATGAGCTCGCTGCCGGAGCCACGCATCTCCGGCAGCTTTACACTGGCGGGCTTGCATTAAAAGTCACTGTTCCCCTAAAAAATCATTCTTTCTGGCACACATATTACCCATAGCCCTAAAAAAAAATGTTTGTGCTGTTTAAATGTTTAAAATATTTATGTGCGCTAAAAAAAAAGCATATTTTAAAATATTCTATTTTAAAATATTTCTATTATGCAAGAGTTAACCGAGTTCAACTCCTCTACATAGGTGCCTATATAAAAGCTTCCGATGCCTGATCGGAGAAGCCGCTTGCGGGTAAATCCCGCGGCTATCTTGCGACTACTTTGTGAAGCCATCGGACTAGATTTTCCCACAAAAGTCACAAGCACACACCGTTCTTTTGTTTGC
Source organism: Pyxicephalus adspersus (assembly GCF_032062135.1). Lineage (NCBI taxonomy): Eukaryota > Metazoa > Chordata > Amphibia > Anura > Pyxicephalidae > Pyxicephalus > Pyxicephalus adspersus. The sequence continues at coordinate 107,757,644 of NC_092862.1, read as the reverse complement.
TTCTTATGTATATGTGTGTATATATATATATATATATATATATATATATATATATATATTTATAATTATTGTAG